>NW_024037405.1:1282044-1444983 GCF_015832195.1 Motacilla alba alba
GAGCTCCCCTCATCCAAAGGCTCTGGACCTGCTGTCTCATGTCTGGGCTTCCCCATCTCCATTTGGGAAACCAAGGGAAATCAGCCCCATGTGTTCCTGAGAGCCAGATGCCATTGTGCCATGCAGAGTGTTTCTGAGCGGGCCAGGGTGGCAGCAAACTTCTCTTCCCTCTTTCCCATTGTTTTCAGTAGGCTCTGTATTTGTAGAGCTGTACCATGTGTGAGCCAGAGGGGGCAGATGAATGGAAAATGCTTCAGGGACTCATCCTTTTGTTTCAGTTGTGCCCTCCAATGTGATGTTTTCCATGAACGCTTGAAGCGTGTCATCTGTGTGGAAGCACAAGCCCCATTTTATCTTGATGGTCAGCAAAAGCATGACCTGAGAGTGTTAGACAGAAGTGGGAGGGCTGAGAGTGCTGCCAGCCAAGTCAGTTTGAGGTGTTGCCTACACCAGGCATGCAGACATGCCTTTCAATCATCCCCACCTGTGTCACTGTGCTGAGTCCCCTGAGCTAACCTTGCCTCCCCCTCTCCTCTCTGTTTTTGTGATCAAAACAGGTTGCGGGAAAGCCATTTGCTTCACTTGCTCCTCCAAGGTACAGTTGTGTTCCCAAACTACCCTCTAGACCAAACAAGCTACTTTTCATTTGAGGGGGAGAGGGCAAGGGGTTCCTGGTTTCCCTTGAAGCTGCAGGCTTTGGTTTGATGCTGCTCAGGGCTCCTGTTGAAAATTGGTTTCATTGTTGTGGGGGTTTCAGGAAAGCTCCCATCATTAGGAATGAATGATCCAGGCATGCTGGAGTTTGCCTAAGGACCAGACTTGTATTTGCCCAGGTGCCCCGTTCTTTTCTCCTCCTTGCCCCCAGTGTGTCTGGATGTGTTTGTATTGACCAAGAATCCATCCTGACAATTGTTACCCTTTATTGGAAGTGGTTCTTTTGGGGCTTTCAGAAATGCACGGGGCCATTTTGGTATTTTTTTCAACTTTAGTCAGCAGAATGCAGCTTCACAATGTAGCAGTGAGATCCTGTTCACATTCTTGTCTGGCTGGGTGTGATTTACAGTTTTGATTATTCCCAGAGGGTTTTTTCATATGGTGCTTTGTCTTTTGAGCATGGCAATGTATTCCTCTGGCCTTCTCCCCTCTGCTCTCCGTGCTCAAACACAGGGTTCAGTGTTAGTTTGGAATGCTGCCATGTCAATGGAAGAAGTAAGTAACCTTCCCCCCGCTGCTTCCTGATGTTGTCTCCTGGTGGCCTTGCAGAGTTCTCCAGTCCCAGCACAAGAGGGTGGCAGCAGCACAGCCCAGCAGCTCGCAGCCAGGGAGCACCAGGGACTGCCACAGCTGCTCAGTGTGTGCTGGAGAGATCAGCTCCAGTGGCAGGGAGGAGGACAGCCTTCCAAGGGTGCTGCACCTGCCAGTACGTGAGGTGAATACAGAGACCATGGAGAGGCTGCTCCCACAGCCCCCTGCCCACTGCAGTGTGGGGTCTTGGGAAGGAAGCAGATGTGGTTACCAAATTCTGCCTGCTTTGTCCTGGAAATACTGATTTGTAAGACCGTTCTCACTGCAATGAAGGCTCAGGGATTTGCCACTGACTGGTTTGTGGCTTTTTCACTCCTCACATATCCATCCATGGTGCTCAAGGAGCAAGTTAGTGCCCGTGGCCTGTTAGTTGAGAGTCATTTTTTCACAGGCCAAAGGCCAGACTTTAGGACCTCGGGGCAAGAGTCCTGGGCTCGGGTGAGCTGTGCTAGGGCAGCAAGAGTCAAACAAGGCCCCAGTCCTGAATGCTTCTTTTCTCTTTTGTTGGCAGCCTGAGCCATTAACTGCTAAAAAGTGGCGCCTTGACAGCCTGGTGACCCAGACAAAGCAAGGATTGGTGCCCAGAGAGGGTCTCAGGGAAATTGCCCGTGGGAATGGCCGTGAGGAGGGTGTGAAGCAGGAGCAGGGCATCAGCAGCAGTTCCTGCCAGCAGCACTCCAAGGCAAGGCAGCCTCCTCACAAGAGCTGTGGCCAAGGGGCCACGGATTTCCACAAGACCTTTGCCCAAGTGGCCAAGGACACTGACAAGACCTGTGGCCAAATGACCAAGCATTTTCACAAGACCTCTGGCCAAGTGACCAGGGCTTCTCAGGAATCTCCTGTTCTGAGCACACACAGCTCTCTGAAGCCTCTTGCGCACACCAAGGAGGCCTTGCCCAGGAAGATTGTGGGTATCAAAATTCCCAGCAAGGCCCTGGTGCATGACAAATGCAAAAAAGCCCTGAAGCTGGAGAGTGAGCCTGGTCCTTTGGAGGTCAGAGAGCAGTCCTCCAAAGACAAGCTGCAAGTCCAAGAAGCAGAGAAGCCAAAAGCTGCTTTTGGAAATGGCCTGAAGCTGGCAGTGCAAGAACCCTTGGAGAAGAGGAAGCACAAGGCCCCTGACAAGAGCTGTGCCCACGTGCCCAAGGCTCCTGCCCAGAGTTGTGGCCAAGCGGCCAAGGCTCCTGACGAATCTGCTGCTACGCCCAAACACAGCTTTCTGAAGCCTCCTGTGCACACCAAGGAGGCCTTGCCCAAGAATACTCTGGGTATCCAAAGGCCCAGTAAGTGCTGGCTACACGATGAATCTAAAAGAGTCTGGAAGGCAGAGAGTGAGCCTGGTCTTTTGCAGGTCACAGACCAGTCTTGCAAGGACCAGCCCAAAGGCAAGCAAACAATGAAGCCAAAAGCCACCAACAAAAAAGACCTGAGGCCGGCACTTGACAAGCCCTGTGAGAAGAGAAAGGACAAGGGCTCCCACCAGGCCAAGGCCAAGGGCTTTTTGGAGCCCAGGCTCCTGAGACATGCTCAGGAATGTGATGCCCTCATCCCCAGTGGCCACAGGCCTGGGGATTTGCGCAAGGAGAAAGTGCCCTTGCCTGCTGGGGACAAGTTGTTCTTGCTGGCCAGGGAGGCAGACTTGAAGAGGAAAGCCACGAGGAGTCCTGAGGAGCCCCCTGGAAAGAAGAAGGTGAGAGGGGCCAGGGGAAGTGGCTTTGGACAATGACCAAGGTGGTGTTCGAAAAACCCATGTGGAGTTTCCGCTGCAGAGGTTGGCAGTAGAGCCACGATGCTTCTCCTCCAAAGGGAGTTCCAGTGTGTTATTTTTCATGTTTTCAACCAGAATCGATCCAACTGAGCTGTACTGCTCTGTACTTGACGTGAACTTTTAAGACCTGAGTGAATTTTTCTCCCTGTTTTTATTCTTTCTGCTAGAGGGAAGACAAGGGGGATACTCCCAGGAAGAAAAAGGAATGAGACCAAACATTCCCAACAAAATAATTTCAGCTTTCAGCAAACAAAGGCTCCAATCAACTGAAGTGAGTATGCAGTGATGGGATGTCAGAGGGATGTGTAAATCTAAGTCTCTCTTCAGGAGGGTAGGATGAAGAGCTCTGTCTCCTGTCCAGACACACAAGAGTTTGCTTCTTACACGGTGTGCCTTCTGCAACTGCAGCTGCTGCAGATTGGCCTTTGCATGCTGGAAGCTATTGTTGGTTGCGGGTTTATGTATAAATTATGAATGGGATGGGATTGTTGTGGAGGACGTCTTAGGTTGTTTCTTTTTTAGCATTAGTCTTATTGCATGGTTATGATAATGAGAAGATGTTAGTAGTTTCCATTTTTGATAGCAGGCAAAGAACTTAATGTTACAACTGATTTAAAAGCTTTTGGACTAATCACACACAGCAGAAGCATATTGGCAGCAGTTGTATCTAACTACTATAAGTACATGTATTTGTTGTCAAAACAATGTCTGCTTATTTGGAATATGACACTTGTAATCTTTAAAACACAATGCACAGAGCTCTAATATTAAGCTTAGGACTTCTTAATGTCTTGCTAGATATACTTTTCTGTAGCTCAGGGAGTGATTCTAGACAAGTGTTAATATACAGACTATTGTTTTGTTTGTCCTTATTTTTCTACTTATCTAATTTTTCTGTTGATAAATCTTATGGCCATTGCTTAGCTCTACTTGAAGTTTTGTTGTCTCTGAGGTTTGCTTTTTGTAGCTTTCCTAAAACTCTCTGATTTTCAGAATTTCCCCAGCAGCAAGCAGTGCAGAAAGCAGCTCTGAAGGTGCAGGTGGCTGAGGGTAGGGAGCCTTTCCCTTCTGACATTCTCTGAAAGCACCGAGGTGTCGGGCTTGATGACTGGCTGAGGGGAGGGATGTTCCAATTGCATTAGGAATGGAAGAGCTTTAATTCTGGAATTCCTTCCTCCCTTTTCCTCAGGAAAAATGAGCAGCTGTCTTAGTCACGTGCTGGCTTTTGGAGTGGCAAGAGCAGGAGGTAGTTTTGGGCAGAGAGGGCTCCGGATCAGGTCAGGGATGGTGCTGTGCTCTGTGTCACAGCGTCCTTGGTGCAGCATCAGCTGAGGCAAGGCAGAGCAGCTGGAGAGCACGTGTGCAGTGAGCAGGGACCAAAGCACGAGGAAAGTGGGTGCTGAAAGAGGTGAGAGGACTGTGCCATGCACAGCAGCCAGGCAAGAAGTGCAGCCTTACACCTGAGCCTTCTCAGTGGGTTTATCTTCATTTCCTGCTCTTCTGCTGCTGCAGTCCATGAGCTGGGATGTAAGACTCCGTGTCTGGACGGGCTGTTCAGGTGCAATCCGGCTAGCTATGGAGCCCAGCCCACAGGATCCCACAGGGACGAAAGGCAAAAGGCCAGGAGCGCTCTTCTCCACGTGGGGACAAATGTCCTCTGTTTATTGACTTGCGAGGAGGAGACCCCTCAGACTCAGGCAACCCCCCAGGCAGAAAAGAGGCCATTGCCTCCCGGCGGGAGACATTTATCCCGGGGGAATGGGGGGTGCAGGAAGAGGAGCACAGCCAGCGGGATGCCAGTGAGGAGGGGCAAGGGGAGGGGGAACCCAGGCAGAGACCCCCAACACTGACACTTGAGGGGGGGAAAAGAAGGAAGACCGTGTGGTCGTAGGATACAAATCATGTGAACAGTGCAAATGATCAAACACCCCGTGCAAATAACTAACTAACTATGCAGTGCAGTACAACACCAGCATTCGCTGCTCGGTGTGTTCTTGGAAACTTTGCAAAGCTGACTGAAAATGGTGGAAATGAGCAGCGGTGAAACAAGGTTGAGAGCTGTTTGCTGCTGCTTCTTGCTGCCAGGATTCCATGGACATCCTGATTTCAGATGATCAGAGATGTGCTCGGCCACTCTGTTATTGAATGTGAAAGTCTCTGCCAATTCAAACTCCCCCTTCTTTGAAGCCTCTCTGCTTTGAAAGTGTTGCCTTGTTGGGACAATGGCATGAAGGGCAGGATATGGCCAAGCTTTTGAGAAATGCCTCCCTTATATGTACATCACAGTCATGAATTTGCTTCTCTTGTCCAGAGCATCAGAAGATTCATTCCAAACGGAGAGGGAAAATGTGGTGCTGCCACCACTGCCGGCCATGACTGCTGCACAATGTGCACCAAATTTGAGCACGATGACCCAAAAGAGACCCAGAACTGCCACTGACAACCTGGACCTGCCTGCCGTGGATAACCCTGCCAGGAACCAGGATCCTTTGTTGGCCAAGCAGAGGAAAGTGGAGGAAGACCACGAGGAGCAATCCCCAGGGCATCAGCACTGGTGTCCAGGAGAGCTGGTGGGAGTATTCCTACAAGCCATGCATGCTGTGTGCATCACTTGAGAAACATCCTCTCAGATAAGTGACCATTTCTGTCTGCAGCCAACTGCAAATAACAGGACTGTCTCTATAAAAAGGAGTGTGTTTATAAAAAGAAACTGTGGTTCACTTAAAAATAACCTGTGGGTGTGACCACAACCTGGGCCTAAGGTTTTCTATCATGCGGACAAAATTGTTGCATTTATGGGTTAAAAAATCAGGTTTTACTGGCAGTTGATACAGATTTGGCTGTCTACTGACAGCTCAGGGTATTGGGTGTAGGATATTTGGGGAAGGGGGGTGGGGGGCAAGGGCTGTGTGTTAGGCCACCCACTGTTATGTGTGTGAGGCCAGACTGTGCACAGTGTATGATCTGCCTTCTAACTGCTTGCTTTTTCCTGATAATTTTCCTGCTTCCAGCCCTCACTGCACTCCCAGCCACTGAGCAAGGAAACCTGCTGCTGAATGTCTCTGTCCTTGGAGAAGTTGAATGGTGCAAAGCACTGTGAGCTGCCAGGTGAGAAGCCAAGGTTCCATTGAAATTCTTGGAGGGATTGCTGGCAAAGAAGGCAAGAGGGGGAGAGCCCGGTGCATAGACGGTGGCTGGGAGAAATGAACATTTCCTCTGGAAATGTAGGAAAGCCTGGCTTTGGAATTGCTTTGGGCATCTCTCTCTGACCACCTTTCTCTCTGTGGTTTTTCAGGGATCGGCAGGGGATGAGAAGAATCCTCTTCCAGTGACTTCTCTGCCACATGAAGACAAGACAAGAAGACCTGAAGTTAGAACTGTAAATGTTTGTTTTACATCCCTGCCTGTAGTTTCGGAAGACACCAGGCAGGGCTGGCCCTGCAGCCACCCTGGCTTCTGCTTCCTCATGAGCACTTCTTTTGGGAGCACAGAGAGAGGGAGAGATGGGGGAGAGCTGCCCTGTCAGGGAAGCACTTGCTAAGCAGCTTGGCTACAGCTGAACAGCACTTGAATGTTTGACTCCTTGCTGGGCCTTTGAGCAGCATTGGCCAAAAGGAGTTCCTAGAGCTGCTGATACGTTTTTGATACTAAGGCTGAATCATGAAGAGTGTTGCGTTGTCCTGTGGTACAAGCAGTGGGGAATGCTGAAAAGCTGTAACCTGCCATCCCGTGGGGCCTTTGCCGTGTCATTTTCCATAAAACACCAAGTTGTGTGGGCCTCTCTGGGCAAAGGGATGCATTGCCATGATCTGCTGGCAAACGTGCACAAGAAAATAAACACCATGTGTCTGGCTGAGTGGCCGGGAGGCTGTAAAAATCCTCTCCAGAAAGAGGCAGCAGCTGCTGGAAGTCAGAAAGTTTTGCAGATCCTGTTGCACTAAAGTCACCCCCAGTCACTGACTGTCCTCTGCCAGATGTGCTTGTTGAATGGATCCAACAAAATGTTTTCTCATTCCCTCCTTTTGTTGCAGAGTTTTCTGCTGAACAAAGCCAAGTGATGTGACCAAGAGCCGGCCTGACCTCCTACACGGAATGGGTCAGGATTTACAGTGACCCAGACTGGAACCAAGTGTCTTCACTGGGTCTCCAGGATGTCAATAGTTCCAAGTTCTCTGTCCCATTCAAACCTCACAAAGACTTTTGTTTTGTTTGTAATTATTGTTCAATGCAAAGCAGCTGCATTTTCTTTCTTTGTTTGTTTTGTTTGAAATACATTTGTAAGTTCTTTTGGTTACTTTTGGAGAGCTTTGTGGGTTTTGAAGGTAATGCTTTCTGTCTTGCAAAAGAAAAGATGGGGAGTGGTATCAGCCATTAAAATAAAACTTTGGAGAGAAGGATGGTATCCCCAAATAACTGTGATGACAGGAAAGAACCATCTCCCTTTTCTACACCATTTCATGATGCAGGAACAGCTTAGCGAGGTGCTGAAATAAAGTTCCTCTTTGCCGTGGTTTTGGGGTTGCTGCAGTTGCCTGCACGTGGCGACTCACACAGTCACATTTCCCAGCAGTCTTTGGATCCTGCCACGAGCAAAGACAAGACTCACAGGGAAGTTCCTCCTGAAGGCGAAAACAGTAATTCTTATCTCTGAGGTCGAAGCATGTGGGGCGTCTGCCTGCACCTGTCAGCCCCAGGCTTTCCAAAGCCCGTGCTGCAGAAACCCTCGGGGTTAACAGGCACTGACAGTGATCCTGGCAGCCAACGCTGCCCTCCAGTGTGCCTTGTTTGAGCTCCATTCTGCAATGGCTTTCTTTTTTGGGCTTAATAAATGCATTTAGCGTGCATGGATGAGCATCTCTCCCCATGACTCCATCTAAATTCCAGAAAATAATTCTAAAATCTTCACAAATCATGACTTACCTTTTTTAGGAATTACTTTGAAAACATAAATGACTGTGTCAATCTAGAAATATTCCTTCTAATTTTACATACAGTCTTATGTCCTGTGCAGTAATTTTTAAAAGCTCTACAGAACAGGGTCAACTTCAACAGGAATCTCTTCAGTGAATCTTGTCAGAGAAAAAGGACTTCATTCCTTCATATACTGAACATTCAAACTAGGATCTACTGCAACTCCCTCAAAATAGAAGAGCATGGTGAGGATAGAAACAGACACAGAAGCATTTGCCATAATATTTGCAGATGTTTAAAACACCATCAAGAGAAATCAGAATGTTGTCAGACTGTTATCCCAGCAGATTTCTGACAGTCCTTATAGTATAAAAAACAGTAAAATTCTTACCAATCTAAACACCCTCCAGCACCCTCACAACATGAAGAGCTATTCATCTCTTGTGGATGCCATGGGACAGAGAGAGAGAAACGGCAAGCATTTCTCACAGTGGCTTGTGAGAATTTTGAGGGAGCTGCAAGGACATGATAATTTGTTAAATAGAAATAATTAGCAGGTGGTGTTTTTCTACTTCTTATTTTTCTCCTTCTCAAGGACAGTGTGTGAGGAAGATGTTGTTGTTAGTTAGCCAATCAAATAGAATCTACCGTAACACTCCATAAAAACCGCGCGGTTCCTTTGAATGAAGGCTTCTTGTTCTTTTGTACAAGATTGCCTCTGTCTGTTTCTGTGCTCTTCATTTCGCGAGAGCGACACTGGATCGGGTACTGATATTTTTAAGGGAAACATCCCTTAAAAAGAAAGGGGTCCAGGAAGGATGAACACGTTTCAAGAAAGTAATCTTAAGGGGGAAGGAGCAGCCTGTCCCAGTGTGCCAAAAGATGAGCTAGGGAGGAAAATGACTGTCCTGGCAGCCCGTGCAGCTTTTGTGGGAACTCAGAGGAAAAAAGGACCGGCAACTCAGGAAGTGTTTAAGGATGTCGTTAGGCTATGCAGCAAGAAAATTAGAGAGGTGAAAGCTCAGTTAGAACTTAACCTGGCTGCTTCTGAAAAAAAAAAAAGTGTTTCTATTAAAAAATTATTGCAAGAGGAGGGAGAAGGAGAATCTCTATTCTTTATTGGATGCAGTGGAGAGTATAACTAAAGATAAAGGGGTCACAAGCTCAGCTTCTACACAGAGAACAGCAACTAAAGATAAGAAAAGGCTAAGCTACTTTGGACCTTGTTTGTCTCAATTTTCAACAAGAGGACAGGTTGTCCTCAGGACAAATGTTCTCCTGAGCTGGCAGATGGGCACAGGGAGCAGAACAGCCCCTGTAATCCAGGAGGAAGCAGCTGGTGACCTGCTGAGCCTCTCAGATGCTCACAGGTGCATGGGATGGGATCCATGCTAGGGGATGAGGGAGCTGGTGGATGAGCTCCCCAAGCTGCTCTCCATCATTTACCATCAGTCCTGGCTCACTGGGGAGGTCCCAGAGGACTGGAGGTGCCAGTGTGACCCCAACCCCAAGAAGGGCTGGAAGGAGGATCTGGGGAACTCCAGGCCTGTCAGCCTGACCTGGGTGCCTGGCAAGGAAATGGAACAGATCACCTTGAGTGCCATCCCAGGGCACCTGCAGGATGGCCGAGGGATCAGAGCCAGCCAGCGTGGATTTCAGTGTCTGCACTGATGATCTGGATGAGGGGACTGAATCCAGCATCATCAAATTTGCAGATGACACCAAGCTGGGTATGAGTGTGGATCTGCTGGAGGGTAGGAGGGCTCTGCACAGGGCCCTGGACAGGCTGGACCCAGGGGCCAAATCCAACAAGGTGAGGTTTAACAAGACCAAATGACACTGCCCTGACCCAAGAGGCCAGTGTTACTCTCTGGGGCCTCGTGGAACACAAAGACCACTGTGACAATGGGGGTACCCTGTACAGCCAAGAGGCCATTGGGACAATGCAGGTACTTGTTGAATGAAGGAAACAATTTTGACAGCGGGGTGCCCCTTGGGACCAAGAAGCCATTGTGACACTGTGGAACCAAGGAGAGCATTGCTGCACTGCCAGACCTCCTGGAACCAAGGATCCACTGTGACACTGCAGGGCCTTGGGGGACCACAGCGCCATTGTGACACTGCGGGACCCAAGGATCCAAGGGACTTTGTGACACCAAGGGGTCCCGTGGAGCCAGAGGGACCTTGTGACACAGGAAGGCCTCATGGCATCATGGAGACCATTGTGGCACTCTGGGGCCTCAAGGAACCCTGGTGACACCAAGAGTTCTGGGAATGTTGATCTGCTGGAGGGTAGGAGGGCTCTGCACAGGGCCCTGGACAGGCTGGACCCAGGGGCCAAATCCAACAAGGTGAGGTTTAACAAGTCCAAGTGCCAGGTCCTGCACTTTGGCCACAACAACCCCTGCAGCGCGCCAGGCTGGGGACAGAGTGGCTGGAGAGCAGCCAGGCAGAAAGGGACCTGCAGGGACAGAGGGACAGCAGGCTGGACATGAGCCAGCAGTGTGCCCAGGGGGCCAAGAAGGCCAATGGCTCCTGGCCTGGATCAGGAATGGTGTGGCCAGCAGGAGCAGGGCACTGATTCTTCCCCTGTGCTCAGCACAGGTTGGGCAGCACCTCGAGTGCTGTGCCCAGTTCTGGGCCCCCAATTTAGGAAGGACATGGAGGGGCTGGAGCGTGTCCAGAGAAGGGCAGCAAGGCTGGTGAGGGGTCTGGAGCACAAGTGTTGTGAGGAGCAGCTGAGGGAGCTGGGGTTGTTTATCCTGGAGAAGAGGAGGCTCAGGGAGACAAGGCGGTGTCAGGGCACAGCTTGGGCTTGATGCTCTCCAAGGTCTTCTCCACCCTTGCTGATTCTGTGATTCTCTGAAACCAGCCTTGCAGCAGTTGCAGGATGAGCCCTGAGCCTCCAGCAGCCCAGGTCCCTCAGCTTCTCCTCCCAGGCCCAAAGCCCATCCTGTCAGTCCTGCAGAGCCTCTGCAGCCCCTCCTCAATGCCCAGAACAGGGAGCCCCACAGCCAGACACAGCAGCCCAGATGTGCCCCCTGGCCTGTGGTGCCTTTGGCAGCTCCATGAGGACGCTCTGGGACGCTGCCCTGGGCTGTCCAGCGCACTGGGGATGGATCAGCCCCTGCTCTGCTGCTCCTTCCTGTCTGCCCCAGGGCCCTTGCAGAGCCCCAGCCATGCTGTTTGCCCCCAGCCTGCCCACGGCCACCCTGGGGCTGCTCACGGGGCTTTTCTGTGCTGAGCATTGGCCTGGCCGTGTTCTTGAGAGAGCCTGGGCAAGGAGCCTGGAGCCCCCAGGCCTGGCCTGAGGCGTCAGCGCTGCCCCAGCAGTGCCCATGGCCTGTCCCTGCTGCAGCCCCAGCACTGCCAGAGAGGGCAACAAAAGGGCATCGCTGCAGAAAATTTTGCTGGCAGATCCTTTCGTTTGTTTAAGGCTACCGAGAGTGCAGCCCCTCACTGACACAATCTGTGGCCACAGGGAAGGTGGAGAGAAAATGAATAATGGCACAAAAAATGACATTTCTTTGTGGACTATATTGTAAAAGTAAAACACATAAAAAGAGTCTCCAAAATGAAACCAACAAGAAGTATCAAAGATGACTTTTATTACAAGTGTGTGCAGAACTTGGCCAGCAGTTTAATGTTCCTGAAAGCATCCAGTCATCAGTGTCCACACTGCAGCCCTGAGCTCCTGGTTCCTCAGGCTGTAGATGAGGGGGTTCAGGGCTGGAGGCAGCACCGAGTACAGAACTGACAGGGCCAGATCCAGGGAGGGGGAGGAGATGGAGGCAGGCTTCAGGTAGTATAATATAGCAGTGCTGACAAAGAGGGAGAGCACGGCCAGGTGAGGGAGGCAGGTGGAAAAGGCTTTGTGCTGTCCCTGCTCAGAGGGGATCCTCAGCACGGCCCTGAAGATCTGCACATAGGAGAAAACAATGAACACAAAACAGCCAAAACCTAAACTGGAGCTAACAGCAACGAGCCCAAGTTTCCTGAGGTGGGATTTGGAGCAGGAGAGCTTGAGGATCGGGGGGATTTCACAGAAGAACTGGCCCAGGGCATTGCCCTGGCACAGGGGCAGGGAAAATGTATTGGCCGTGTGCAGCAGAGCAGTGAGAAAGGCACTGGCCCAGGCAGCTGCTGCCATGTGGGCACAAGCTCTGCTGCCCAGGAGGGTCCCGTGGTGCAGGGCTTTGCAGATGGACACGTAGCGGTCGTAGCACAGGATGGGCAGGAGGGAAAGCTCTGCTGAGATGAAGAACAGAAAGAAAAAGAGCTGAGCAGCACATCCTGCGTAGGAGATGGTCCTGGTGTCCCAGAGGGAATTGTGCATGGCTTTGGGGACAGTGGTGCAGATGGAGCCCAGGTCGCTGAGGGCCAGGTTGAGCAGGAAGAAGAACATGGGCGTGTGCAGGTGCTGGCCGCAGGCTCCGGCGCTGATGGTGAGGCCGTTGCCCAGGAGGGCAGCCAGGGAGATGCCCAGCAAGAGGCAGAAGTGCAGCAGCTGCAGCTGCCGCGTGGCTGCCAATGCCAGCAGGAGGAAGTGGCTGATGGAGCTGCTGTTGGACATTTTCTGGGGCTGCACACGGGACCTGTTCATGGATAAGGGACAGTGACAAGTCAGGAGAGGCTGCTTTGAGCCAAACCCGGGCCATTCCCTGCAGACTGTCCCGCTGGGACTCACCCAGCCTTGTTCCTGCTCTGGGAAAACCTTCACCCAGGCCCTGCCTGAGCTCCAGATGTGCTGGCTGAGTGTGCCAGGAGCAGCCAGGCCTGGGCATGGGGGGCTCTCGAGGAGCCATCCCTGCCCCGCTGCCCTGGGTTTGTGGCCCTGTGGCAGAGGGACAAGGCTGGATATTCAGGATTTGTCTGGGGAATCACTCCTACCGCAGAAGGGCTTGGTAGCATTTTCACTCCCAAGCCTAAAGGATGGCAGGAGCTGGTTTAAGGAATTTTTCTACCCTCTCATCATTCCTGTCTCTCTGAGGTCAGAAATCCCCAGCATTTCTGCCTCACTCAGAGTTTGCCACTGAGAGATGAGAGAGGCAAAGGATTCCCTGTGGCTCAGGGAAGGTCAGGGGCTGATGGGCTTGTTCCCAGCTGCCCTGGCTTTGCACCTTTGGCTGCAATCAGAGCACAGCCACACTCCCGGGTCAGCCTGGGATAAACCAGACCCTGCCCAGAGCACAGGGATCCCTGAATGTCTCACCCTCCCTAAAGGTCTCTGGGCAAGGTCTCAGCACCCCCTTGTGCCAAGGACACTCACGGCTCCCTTGGCAAACCCAGCAGCATTTCCTCAGCTGTGGCAGCTCTGCCCTTCCCCGGGGGACATTCAGGGAACTCCCAGAGGCTCTGGCACAGGTTTGCACCCAGGAGGGCAGCTCAGAGCTTGGCAGGGCACAGCAAGGAGATCCCCGGCTGTGCCCGTGATGGGATCTCAGCGAGGGGGCTCAGCTCATTCCCCCTTCCCATGGACTGCTTTGCCCTCAGCCCCACAGGTGCCAGGGAAGCTTGGACACCCCATTCCCATGGACACCCCTGCCTGGCAGGAATGCCAAGGGCAGTGCCTGACTCAGCTGCTGCAAATGCCAGAGCCCCCCTGAGAGCACCAGATCACAGTGACAATACCAGGGGCGTGCAGAAACAAGAGAAGATGTTGTGGGGCTGTGCCTGAGAGGGCAGGGCAGAGACAGCCGGGCACTCAGGACAGTGTTCCCGTGCCCAGCTGTGCCCGGCACCTCCCACACACCAACAGTGCCCTCCTGCCCCAGCACTGCTCTCTTCAGCCCCCTCTCCTTCCCTGAGCACCTCCCTGGGCCTGGACATTCCCTCCTGAGAGCAGTCTTGTCCCTGCCAGCACTCACAGAGCCCATCCCACCCTGGGTGCCCTGGCCCGGCCCTGCAGAACCCTGCCTGTGTGCAGGGCCCTGCCTGGGGCAGGCTCTGGCTGCAGGTGGGCAAGGGCAGCTCAGCAGAGCCCTGCTGGGCCCTGCAAAGGTGAGGCTGCTGCTGTCCAGGGCTGAGGAGGGGCTGAGGGCCCTTTGGGAGGCTCCCAGCAGAGACTGACCACCCAAAGTTACAGATCAGGAGTTTCAGTAAATGTTCAAACACGACCTGGATGATCCTGTGTGTCCCTTTCAACTCAGAACGTTCTGTGAGTGTCTGATTACACCTCCGGGTCTGCCTCTCTCATTCTCCTGTTGCCTGTAATCAAAAGAGAAAAAACCCCTTGCAACAGTGTTAGAACAGTAAAGGAAAAACCAGACTAGAGGCTTCCAGACTGGAAGCTTCCACATGTCCCAGTGGTGATGGGGCACACCCGGCCCCTGGTTTCAAGGTTGATTAATCTTACAGAAACATCCAATGGGAGATTTGGTTGCCCCAGTAGCCCACCCCTGGGTCAACCCCTTGGAGTAGGCCCAAGGGCTTCTTTGTCCCACTTTTTCTTATGACTGCTCAGATGCTGATTGAAAACCAGAATGTTCTTTTGTGTCCTCTTCCTGACAGTAAGACTATACAGTATTTCAGGACTGTGTTTAGACAGTCAGCTTATTGTTCTAAAATCTAAGAGAAGAGGTAGAAAACATACTAGAGTTAATTAAGGAGATCTATAACTATATAACAATAGCTGACAGAGCTATGAATATATGAAAATTGTATAAAAAGCAAAAATCCTTTTGTCATCACCCCAACCTTCCCACCCTGCTCCAAGTAGGAAATTGAAAAGAGTCTCAGGAAAGCTCCTGATCTTTCCAGCAATGCCAGGCTTACCTTCTTTGGGAAGTGTCCTCCGGAGCTGTGTCCAGGCTGGTCTGGAGCTGGGAGCAGCCCTGCCCCACCCAGCCCCTCTCAGCAGCAGCACCTGCCCTGCTCAGGGTGGCTCCTTCCCCCCAGAGCTTCTCCCCAGCGCTGGCAGCAGCTCCCCGGGCCGGCTGAGAGCTGTCCCTGGCAGGCAGCAGAGTCCCTGCCCCAGCTCAGCGCCCTGGGCTGCAGGAGCCTGCTCTGCAGCACAGCCCTGGGCAGCCCTGGCTGCACCCGCGGCTGCTCAGCCCTGCAGCAGAGCCTGGCAGCAGGAGCTGCCTTGGGCTGTGCCTGGGCTGGGGCAGCAGGGAAAGCCAGCCCGGCCCCGGGGCCACATCCCTGCCCTGGAGCAGCTCTGAGAGTCCTCCTGAAAGCTCCTGAAAGCTGTGGGATGTGCCAGCTCCGGGAGATCCCTGCAGGAGCTGCAGCTTCTCTTCCCACGGATGGGCAATGACTGTTTCAAAGCTGGGATGATTTCTGCTCCAGGGAGCCCTCAGTGAGCTCTGCTCTGTGCTGCCAGCCCAGGCTGAGTTTAACCCCTCTGTGCCCCTGTGCTGTGCCCGGGCTGGCTGCAGGCAGTGCCCCAGCCCTGCTGGGCTGTGCCCAGGAGCTGCTCCTGGCCAGAGCTGTCTCTCTGCAGCGCTGCCCTTGCCAGGAGCTGCCTCTGGGCCAGGAGCCCGGCCCAGCCCAGCAGCACAGACACAGCACCAGGACTTCAATCACCCTCTGGGGCTTTGTGCTCAGGCCCTGAACAGCACTCCCTGAGAGGGAGCTGAAGAAACCTCTCAAGAATTCACAGTCAGAGTCCAACTCCAAAGTTTCTTTTCCTTTTAATGGGCCCCACTGAGGGGCACGACTGAGAAAGTGTCCCCAGGCCCAGCAGAGAACTGCAGGCAGTGATGACAGGTGAGGACAAAGAGAAGCCAAGGCTTGGTGCCCTGGGGCACAGCAGGAACTGTGCCTCCAAGGCCTGGCAGGAGACACCTTGGCCTGAGGCACTGGCAATCATGGCCTGCAATTATCTGCTGTAATTAGTCCCCTGAGAGTCTTTATCAGTAGCAGCACTCAGTGGGGCTCATTAATGCTTCAAGGTACTTCAGGTTTTTAAGGTACTTGGTGTTTCCCTTTTGATACAGACTCTGTGAGAGGTTCCTGCAATCATGGCCCCAATTGTCTGCTTTAACGAGTCCCTTGAGAGCTTTGTACTGACACTCTGTGGGGCTCATTAATACTTTGAGGTACTTTGGAATTTCCTTTCTACACTGAGTCTCTGAGAGGCTTTTGTGCACCCCTGGCCTCCAATTCTCTCCTCCAAGGAGTCCATGAGGAGCCTGTGTTGGGGATGGACCTCAGTGGGACTCATTAATGCCTCGAGACACGTTGGGTGTTCCTTCTGCCTTTGGCTCCTGGAAAGGTTTGTGCAATCTCCTCTCAGGCCCCGAGGCTCCAGGGCTCAGCTCCAAATACAGCACGGGGCTCATTAGGATCAAGCAAGTTCTAACAAACCATGGCTCTGCCTTGATTTCCCTCTGCTCTCGTGCAGTTCTTCAGGAAGGTTTCTGTAGTGGTTTTGGTTCACCACTTTGAGGCTTCTTGGCCAATGCATCAATTAGTGTGGTGGGTTCAGTGCTGGCTAATTACCAGTGCACTCACTAGAATATACTTGCTCATTTCCTGGTAGGAGAAAGGCAAAGTAGGTTGAAAACTTCCAAAGGATGTAAAGAAAATTTTATTAACAGTAGCTAAAAGAAAGAGCAATAAGAATCAGAACAAAACTTTCAAAACACTTCTCCTCTCCCTACAACCTTTTCTTTCCTATTGACAATGTAAGGAGATAAAACCTAAATTTTTCAGTCAGTTTACCACCTCTAGAATATACTTTCTTCAGTTCACTTAAGGAGAGAGGTTCCTCTTGTTAATGTTGTGGAGACTTCTCCACAAGAAAACCGTTCTCTCATGGCTTTTCATTTCCACGAACAGCAGCCACCTGGAAAAATTTGCAGTCGTGAAGTCCCTCCCATTTTTTCACAGCTTTTCCCACAGCTGTGTTTATGGGCCATGTCAGCTTATGGGGTGTTAGTTTAAAGATCAAAGAGCTGTTCAAGAGCAAAGGTTCTCTTTGTCTATTTCTGAAATCATCTTCACCTCTGGGAACAGAGATCTTCTTCTTCTCTCCCTGAGGGCACAGGGTCTCATCACTCTGCTCTCTCTCTGTTCAAACTTCTCATGGGATCACAGCTACTTCAACATTTGCTCACTTTAGCATGGAGGCCTTTGCTGAACAAGTCCTCTCCCCATACTTTTCAATGCGATATAGGGAAAAAGAGAGTCTGATGTATCAATTACATCCTTCTCCATAGCTTTACGAGAGGATTCCAGCCCCAAGATCAAGGCATCTCCTCATCGCTCCCATCTGGGACTCAACTTCCCCTTCATGAGCTCGGTGTCTTCATGTTGCTCCTCTGTGTGCCTGCCCTTTGTCCTTTTCTATCCCTCGAGGGAGGATGTGAAGGAACCCGTGGGTTTCGGGTTGTTAAATCCCCCCGGCTAGCTTGGGATTTAAGCCCGCACGGATCCTACATAGACGAAGTAAAGGACGAGAAGCGCTCTCTCTCCATGTGGTTCTGATGTCCTGTTTATTAGCTGGAAGGGGACATCTGCATCGTAGGGTTTCCAGGTGAAGGAGAGAGCGAAGCCCAACTCAAGGGACATTTATACCCGCAGAATGGGAGGCAGGGGCGGAAGGCCACACCAGTGGGGAGGGGCAAAGGGAGGGGCTTCAAGGGACAAGACCACAGGTACAAGACCTCAGGTGTATCTGAGGGATACGCCATCTGAGAAAAGGGGGGAAACATTTGTATAACATAACACCCAGTGCAGTATCCGAATAACAATCTAGTGCATCACAACACCTCACCCTTTTCTGTTAAAAAAGAAAAAAAACTAACAAAACAACAGAATTGACCTAATTATAGAAGTCCACCACCCCAAGCCCCGAGAGTCCCCAATCTTTGAACAGTCCAGCAGGATGACAACTTGGACAGGGTTCATCACGAGGATAGGTGGGAGGTAGATTCTCTTCTTCTACGAAGCAAAAAAAAAATACATTTATTTTTCAAGAGTGTCTTTAAGTTCATGGGTCTACCGGAATGCAGCCAGTTCTTTCAGGAAATTTCTTTCTCTTTCCGGCGGCGTCTTCTCTTGGAGGCGACAGCTGCTTGTTTCTCCTCGGTGTCTGCTGGAGCTGGATTTTTGGGAATGAAAGGTTTTACCCACTTTTGGGGTATCCATCGGGGGCCTGAGGGGGTGGAAACGCATGCGTAACCACGCCCCCAGGTGACGAGCTCATAAGGACCCTTGACTTCCCAGGTTTCTGGGTCCTTAATGAGAACTGGTGGACGCTGTGACAACTTGAACTGATTGTTATTATTGAAATGACATACTACTGGTGGATTCATGTTTTCAAATGAACAGTTTAAGAAATTGATTGTAAAAAGCGCTTTGCAGAGTTTTTGTTGTGGAGTCATCCACACTGCAGAACTGCCCTGCCGAGCCAGGACTTGCTTGAGCGTATGGTGGGCACGCTCGATCACAGCTTGACCTGTGGGGGAGTGGGGAATGCCTGTCTTATGCTCCACTCCCCACTGCTGGACAAACTCTAGGAACTCCTTGGAGGCATACGCTGGGCCATTGTCAGTTTTGATCTCCCTAGGGATCCCCAACACTGAAAAGGCTTGCACCAAATGTTGTTTGGCATGCACAGCCCTTTCCCCTATGTGGGCAGAGGCATAAACCGCACCTGAGTATGTGTCTATGCTGACATGTACATATTTCATGCGACCAAAACTGGGAATGTGTGTGATATCAGTCTGCCACACTTCACAGCTCCCAAGGCCTCGGGGGTTAACCCCAACACCCAGTGATGGGACTGCCTGAAGCTGGCAATTGGGACAGGTGGCCACAATGGCTCGAGCCTGACTCCGTGTTAATTGGAATTGGCGGATTAGACCTGGAACGTTTTGATGATATTGCTGGTGACTTAGCTTTGCCTGTTGAAAGATGTCCGGAAGGCGTGCCATTCCTGCTGGAGCTGCAAGGGAATCTGCTTTGCTATTACCTTCTGCGATCTCGCCTGGCAGATCGGTGTGTGACCTCACGTGCATCACAAAGAAAGGATGCTCCCGCTGCAAAATTAAATAAATTAGTTTTGAGAGCAATCTGAAGAGCTGTTCATTCTCGATGTCTTTGAGAACTGCCTGCTCAGCCCTGGACACTACTCCCGCCACATATGCTGAGTCGGTAACCAAATTAATTGGCTCCGAGAACTTCTCAAAGGCTCTCACAACTGCAGCCAGTTCAGCGATCTGGGGCGACCCTTCCACAAACTCAACATCAGCTTCCCAATGCTGGGTCTGTGGATTTCTCCAAGTCATCACCGACTTGTGGGAGGCCCCGGACGCATCCGTGAACACTGTAAGCGCCTTGAGAGGCCTGCGACTCCTTATCTCAGGAGCTATGAGGTGGAATTCCTCGTTGAACAGCTTGTGTGACGGGGCGTGGACAGATACCTGTCCACTGTAGCTGTCCAGAGACAACTGGAGACTGGCATTGCTCTGGAGGAGGTTCTCGAGCATCTCCTTGGTGAACCTCTCAGGAGAGTTCCTTCCCTCCTTAGAAAGTTTAACTGGAAGGTGAATACACTGAAAGTCACAACCGGCCAGCTCACGCAATCTTACCCTGGCCTTCCGTATCAGCTGAGCTATGAGCTCCTGTGGCTGTGTGATGGTTTTGGATCGCTGAAGGGAGAGAAAAACCCACTCTATGATTAGAAGTGAATCACTCTGCCCCTCAGACCACTGGAATATTAACCCGTGTATGTGTGGTAACTTCCCTAAAACAATGAATTTGAAAGGCAGCTCGGGCTGATAACGATGAGCCTGCCTCTCGGCCAAAGCTTTCTGTACCTTTTGGAGAGCGGTTTTTGCCTCTGGGGTCAGCTCCCTGGGAGAAGCTAGGTCTCTCTCCCCTTTCAGTAAATTGAGAAGGGGAGCTAGGTCCTCGTTAGTGAGGCCTAGCCAAGGCCTGACCCAGTTCAAAGACCCACACAGGGAATGGAGATCTGCTAGGGTTTTGGGATCACTCTTGATTTCCAATTTCTGCGGAACAGCGGTCCGCGCAGTGATGTCCAGGCCCAGGTACTTCCAAGGTGGCATCCTCTGAACCTTGCTTTCCTGCAGTTGGAATCCAGCAGAGGTTAAAACATTAACCACTAGGTCAAGTGTGTCTTGGAGTATTATGTCATCGGGGGCACACACAAGCACATCATCCATGTAGTGTAGGATGATTGCCTTCCTTTTTTGAGTGCGCACTGGGGACAGCAATGAAGCCACATACCACTGGCAGATGGAAGGAGAGCATTTCATTCCCTGAGGCAATACTTTCCAGTGGTAGCGCTTCACTGGGGCTTCTCGATTGATGGTAGGAACCGAGAAGGCAAACCGTGGTGCATCTTCCGGGTGTAGGGGAATATGGAAGAAACAGTCCTTTATGTCTATGACAACCAATTTCCAATTTTGGGGGAGCATGGTTGGGGAGGGCATCCCTGGTTGTAGAGACCCCATGTCTTCAATAACCTTGTTTATTTCTCTTAGATCATGGAGGAGCCGCCACTTATCCTTCCCCGGCTTTTTTATTACAAATACAGGGGAATTCCACGGGCTAGTTGTCTCTTCAATGTGTCCTTTAGCCAATTGTTCTTTCACAAGCTCCTCGAGCGCCTTCAGCTTTTCCTTACTGAGCGGCCACTGATGTACCCAGACTGGATTATTATCCAGCCATGTTAACTTGTGGGCAGGGCGCTCCACAGTGGCCGCTTCTAAAAATCCTGGGGGCTTTTAGGGATGACCAATTTGACCCCCCATTGTGACATGGTGTCTCTACCCCACAGGGGAGCTTTATAGTCAGTGACAAACGGGCGGACACTGGCCAATCTTCCGTCCGGTCCCTCAATTTGCACGATGCTTTTTGATATTTTTGCCAATGTGACTCCTCCTACACCTTGGATTCTACCAGCCACGGGCTGCAAATCCCAATGTGACGGCCACAACCTTTCAGGTATGATTGTCACATCTGCCCCTATGTCTAGCAGCCCTTCCACGTGGAGATGTTCTTCTCCACGCATCAGGTTGCATCCCATAATGGGTTTGTCCTCACCAACCACTTCCGCCCAGTTTACACCCGGGGCCTTGTCATCTACTGATATTTCTGCAGGAACAGGAATGGCCTGGGCAATGATTTGCCCCTTGGCCAAATGGAAGGGTGGCTGTGGACAGCGCGCTAGAAGAATGAGATTAGGTATGTCCCCCTTGATGGTCATGGGAGCCACCTCAATCTCCATGGGTGTGTGTGCTGTGTCCCCAATAACAAAGTACTCACTGTCCAGTCTCGGGTGATCTTTTGTCAAGTCTGGCAAGTCCTCTGGCAGGTCCACTCCAATGACTGTCCACTGGGTAGACCTGAAAACAAAACCTTTGGTGGTCACAAGCTTGAAACACTTGTGAGGCTGATAGATTTTATGCTGTACACTGTTATTTAGTTTCCCTGCATCCCGCTTCCCTGCCTCCCCCTTTTTTGCTTTGGGGGAGGTTTTTCCCTCAGGGAAGCGTGCTGCATTTATGTCGTAGCGCGGGGCAGGGGAGCCGCGCTGGTGTCCTGGTTTTTTGGAGTAAATGGTGTCTTTTGTTGCTGGTTTTGTGGGCAATTTTGGGCAAAGTGTCCAGGTTTTTTGCATATGAAGCAGATGATGTGTTGAAGCTGCTCTGGTGACATCTGTGTCCTCATGACTTCTGGAGAAACAGGTGCCACAGTCTCTGGGATTGCAGGCTTGGACCACGGCTCTCGTGCAGCAAACAGTTCCGCTTTCCTGGCACATGCTTCCATCATTTCTGCCAGTGTAGGTGGAGGGTTGAGAGGCAGTCCTAGGAGCACCCTGCTGCAGACCTCATTGGCATTCCTCTGTGCCAGCTCTTTCACCATTTCTGCTTGTGTTTTGGGGTCCTGAACTTGTCTTTCAACCTGAGCACGAAGTCGGTCGACAAACTGCAAGAAACTTTCTGAAGGAGATTGTTTAATATCAAGAAAACTACCTTTAGATTCAACGGTTGGTAACTGGTTAAAAGCTTTACCTGCAGCCTTTGAAATCTTATCCAGAATGGATTTTGACAACACCCGAGCTTGATCCTCGGGCTTAGACCAATCCCCCTCGCCACACAGATGTTCAAAGGTGAGGGGATTATTTTCTAAATCTTTGGCATCCTGTGGGTTTTGTTTAAGTTCTTCCAAAAGATCCCTTAAAGATCTCTTCCAGGAGCTTTCCCATAGATCAAACTCTGACTGGGTAAGCAAGCACCGGAAAAGATCTAGGAGATCGGTAGGGACAAATTCAAGGGATGTTAATGTAGCTTTCATCGTACTTCTAAAGATTTCACTATGTCTCCCAAATTCTGATTGGGTTTTGCATAGTTCACGTTTTGTTTGGTATGAGAAGGGTTGGTAGGTCCTAGGGCCAACCCTACCACCATTGTATTGGACCGGAGCTACTAAAGGAATCACTTCTTCCCGGGTTTGAATGCCAGTTTTTTTTGATTCGGCTACACCCTCATGGGGACCAGATGAGGGACTAGCTCTCCCCCGAGCCGCACCGCCCTGGGAAGTAGGCAGGGGTTCGCCCCCCACCCCACTCCCTTGGGGACTGGTAAGGGGTACCCCCCCTACCCCTGTCCCACCCCCCCCAGAGCCTTGGTAACCGGAAGGAGGGACGTGCCCTCCCCCTGCCCCACCCCCGTGGGGGCCAGACAGGGACACACCCCCCCAGCCCCCGGCCCCACCCCCCCATCCCTCGGGCCCACTGTCTGGGGACCCGGGCAAGGGGGCGTGGCAAACAGGAACAGGGAGGGGGGCGGGGTAACAGTGGGAACCAGGGGCGGGGTTACAGGGTGACGTCATGAGGGGCGGGGGCAGGGAGGGAGGGGGAGGAGCATCTGAGGGGAGGAAGGGGTTGTGAGACCGGAAGGGGTTGGGGGAGGGGACAGGTGGGCGAAAGGGATTGTGGGAAGAGGAAGGATAGACTGAAGGCTCAAACACGTGGATGCCGCCATGTTGGGCTTTGACCACGCGGTCGGCAGTATCTGGAATGCCAACCATGTGGTCGTAGCCATTTTGGGAATGGGGGGGGTCAGCATGCGAGATTGGGGTAACAGGAATTAGGTTGGAGGGGTGCGGGAAAGGTGCTCTGTCAGCCTGCGCACAGCTGCTAGGGCCAGGGTACTGAGGGGGGCGAGGGAGGCCAGGGGAACAGTGGCAGTGCCAGGTACCCTGTGTTTGCCGGCATGCCTCGCTCGACCCTCTCAGTTCGGGGGCAGAGGGTTTGGGAGGAAGGGTAGGGGAAGCTGCGGGAGGGGAGATTTGCTCGGGCTGTCCTTTCAAATCCCTGTTTAAGATTTCTTTCCGAATTAAGAGGAACACAGGAAAAAACTGAGACACAGTTGTATCACCCTGTTCTGCTTTTACAGTTAAGAAGGCTCCAATTTTGTCCCAGGTAGAGACTGAGTTGATATTTTGTTGGGAAAGGTGAGGGAAATGAAAAGAAATCCAGCGAACAAACCGTTTTAAGACTGCTTTTGAAACTTTAACGTTTCCACTACTTAGGGTATCTAAAACTAGGGAATAAATGCTTCTCTGCGTTGCGGAAAGCTTAGCACCCATTCTGATGTTAACTGGTTTCTGCAACACTGTAATCCACCTTCTAAAAAGCAAGCGCTAACAAGAATTGAAAGCACTGAGTCCACAGCCAATCCGAGAAAGAATCCGGGCAGCCTCCCCCCCCTTCTCTCCGGGGGAGAGACGAGCTGCTTGCGTGCGAACAGCGCGGGTTTAAAGCCGCGGGCGGCAGCTGCCGGCTGCACGGCTGCCACGTGGCTGCCACGCGGGAGCACGGAGCCGCCCGCCCCGCTCGCCAGGTCCCCCCGCTGCCTGGGAGCGCTCCTCACGGCAGAAACACGAGCCGCGGCTACCCTGCCGCCGCCCGCGCCGCTGCCGCGCCGAAACCCGCCCGCGCCGCTTCTCAGAGCCGCAGCCGCGGGGACCCGACCGACGGAAGCACGCAGCTCCCGGGACCACGCACGGACCCTGCCGCAGTGCCGGAGCCGCTCTGCCCACGAGGAGAGACCCGCGGGACACTCACAAACCCCGACTATCGGGGCCGGACCCTTCCCTGCACCGGGAGCTCACCCCCCACACTCTGAGGGCTCTCCCGGGGTCTCCCTATTACGCAAGGGGATATACTTACCCCTCCTGGGGACAGTGGTTGGCTGGAACAGCTAAAAAGAAGTCTTCGTCCGAAATCGGCCCGTCGTGGGTTGCGACGGGGTCCCGATTTCACCCTCTGACGTCCTTGCCGACAAAAACGCGACGAAGAAGGGCAGAGGAAGGTGAAAGTCCAAAGAGCTAATATAATCCACGCGTGTGAATTACCAGCTCCTGCGTGCCGTCTCTGACCGAAGTGGGAGTCGAAAACACGTTGGGCACCACCTGAAGGAACCCGTGGTTTTCGGGCTGTAAATCCCCCCAGCTAGCTTGGGATTTAAGCCCGCACGGATCCTACATGGACGAAGTAAAGGATGAGAAGCGCTCTCTCTCCACGTGGTTCTGATGTCCTGTTTATTAGCTGGAAGGGGACATCTGCATCGTAGGGTTTCCAGGTGAAGAAGAGAGAGAGAGGCCCAACTCAAGGGACATTTATACCCGCAGAATGGGAGGCCGGGACGGAAGGCCACACCAGTGGGGAGGGGCGAAGGGAGGGGCTTCAGGGGACAAGACCACAGGTACAAGACCTCAGGTGTATCTGAGGGATACACCATTTGAGAAAAAGGGGGGAAACATTTGTATAACATAACACCCAGTGCAGTATCCGAATAACAATCTAGTGCATCACAACAGTGCACCTCATGATTTTTACCTTTTTAATCACAGGAGTATTTTTTTTTAATTTTTCAGTTCAGAGAAAAGGTAACTGAAGCTTTCCCCAAGTGATCTTGATGCTGAATGTCTCCTTAGGAGGTCTGGGCACAGAGAAGAATGAGACCCGTGGAGGCTGACCCTGTTTGGACAACCTGCTCCTCATCCCCAGCCTTACCATGTCTGACATCATCCACCTGGGACTTACATCACAAAATATCAAAAAAATTAATGTATTTTATTATTTATTTTTAGCATTTTAATGAAATATATTTATTGTATTTATTTCTTATTTGTAAAAATAGTTGTTTCAGTTTTATTACCTAATTTTATATTTATATAAAAATCTGTACGTATTTAGCAATGTGAAAAATAGGTGTGATTGCTGCTGACAAAATTGAAACAGTAATCAATATTGATACAGTAATACATATTTGGAAATAATAAAACAGTTCAAAGGTAAATGCCAAGAAAGGAAGGGGGAGGAGGGGTCCCCCCTTTTCCTGCAGATGTTCAGAGCAGGAAGAAGCAAGAGATAACTATTACTAAATTTATCTGGAAGAGAGGAGAATTGGGTTGGACACCAGGAAAATGTTAATTATATGAGATTTATTGCTTTAACACTGGAACATAATATTGGCTTATATTATACCAGCTTTGGCTCACACTTGGTGCGCGTGTGTAACCCAAAAGGGGAAATGAAGGACACGAGGAAGAAGAGAGCCCTTCCTCCAAGACGGCCCCCAAAGAGCGTGCGACCCCCTAAAAGGATGGTGGAGCCTGCGTGGTAAAGGTGATGATGAGGGTGGTGACACAGATGTGACACATGGAAAATGGGAGGAGATGGTGATGACATAGCCCATGAAAAGGGGGATTTTGGCTCGGCAGGCTCGTAGGTGAGGTGGCGGGGGTCCAAAAGCCCTGCGCTCCGTACCCCGCGCGGTTCTTGTTGTTTTGTTCTGTGTGCTTGTGCACTATTATCAGAACCAAATTATCCCTAATTTTAACCACATCATATTGTCAATATTTTGAGTGTATTCAATTTTATATATACTAAACTACTTAATGAAAATTGCTGTTACATTTAATTTTGTTTGGTTTTTTTTGATTGGATAATTGGGCAAATAAACCACTGTGGATGGGAGCCAAAGGAGCCAACGGCAGCCAATGCTTTTTCCCAGTCCCACTGATCCCAGCCTGTGCCATCCCAGTTCGTGCCATCCCAGTCCATCCAGCCCCAACCCAGTTGATCCCAGTCTGTGCCGTCCTGATCTGTTCGGTCCCATCCCATGTGCCCCCAGCCCATATCTGATCCCAGCCCATGTTTGATCCCACTATGGGTGGTCCTGCACACACTCCCAGGGTCTGGAATTCCAGTTCCCAGCCCTTGAACTTCCTTCCTATCCTCTCAACAAATTACAATAACATTTTAATTAAATAAATTATACTTAGAATGAAATAAACTAGAATAAAAATGAAATATAATAATTTCAACTCTTCCTTACAATACTCCAATAATGATTCAAGCCAAAACAACAACAACTATTACTCTAACAGTACCAATACATGTAAAAAACCAAATTATATACCAAGAGATACGCTTTGAAAGTTTTAAATCCATAACCAATATACTTTGGAAAAAAAATATTAAAAAACCAAACATACAATCTAACACACACTAGTAAAATAATTCATATCACAAATACACTAAACACAAAACCAAACACCACTATAATTTCTCATATATTTTATCCAAACCACTAAGCTTTACCAACAACCTTGAGTACTCTAAAAAAAAAAATTACTTAAAAAATAATTGTGGGTGTGTGGTTTTATTTGGATATTGGTTTTTGGATTGTTTGGGTTGGATGATTTAAAAAATGGGATTTTTAAAGGAATTTCATCAGCTGAGAAGGCGGCACTCTGCAAACAGAGCTGACTGAGAATGAACGGCACAGAAATCAGAAACTCTCAAAGTTTTATTTGCTGTCAAACCCATCCCACCCAGCCAGCCCCACACAATCCCCACCCCTGCTCCAAACTGGGATCCCACTGCTCCCAATCCCCTCCCAACCCCATCCCACCCTGGTGGCTGTGGAATGGAGTGAGTTTGGTGTGGGATTGAGGTTTTTTGAGGAGGCAAGAAGCAACTTGAGGTGGGACTGAGCCTTCATGGGTTAAAATTCAGTTGTTTTCAAAAGGGATTTGAGTGGTTTTGAGGTGATAGATCCATCCCTCTTGGCTTTTGGAGGGCAAAGAGATGGAGAAGAGAAAGGAATTAAGGCCAAACCAAGAGGAGAAGCAGGCAGGTGTGTTCCCAGCATGGATCACAGGGAATGTGGGTCACCAGGGCTGTGCCCAGCGTGGCTCCTCCAGTGGGGGATGGAGCTGGAGCAGCGCACGAAGCTCTTCCCGCACTCGGGGCACTCGCAGGGCTTCCCTTACCGGTGCCTCCGTTGGTGTCGGGTCAAGGTAGAGCTGCTGGAGAAGCTCTTCCCACACTGGGGACACTCGTAGGGCCTCTCCCCGGTGTGGATGCGCCGGTGGGTGATGAGGTTGCAGTTGCGCCTGAATCCCTTCCCGCAGTGGGGGCAGCAGAAGGGCCTATCCTGTATGTGACTCTGATAGTGCCGGAGGAGATGGGAGCTGATCCGAAACCTCTTCCTGCATTGATCACACTCGTAGGGCCTCTCCCCAGTGTGGAACTTTTGGTGGACAATCAGGGTGGATTGCTGGCTGAAGCTCTTCCCACACTCCCCGCACTTGTAAGGCCGTTCTCCAGTGTGGGTCCTCTGGTGCTGGATCAGGGTGGAGCTCTGCCTGAAGCTCTTCCCACACTCCTCACACTCGTGGGGCCTCTCCCCAGTGTGGATGCGCCGGTGCACGACAAGATCAGCGTTTTGCCTGAAGCCCTGCCCGCAGTCGGGGCAGCGGAAGGGCCTCTCCTCTGTGTGCGTGCGCTGGTGCACGAGGAGACTGGAGCTGGTCTTAAACCTCTTCCTGCACTGATCACACTCATAGGGCCTCTCCCCAGTGTGGCTCCTCTGGTGCCTGATCAGATGGGAGTTCCACCTGAAGCTCTTCCCACACTCCACGCACGTGTGGGGCTTCTCCCCATCATGGGGCTGCTCAGGGAGCACCAGCTCCGAGCTCTGGCTCCATCTCCGGCCGCCTTCCCGGCCCAGGCTGGGTCTTTCCCCCTCAGATCGCCGCCATCTGCCTTTGCAGCCCCTCCTCGTGCGGCATCTCCGGGCCTTTTCCTCCCCGTTGCCTTCCTGCGCCGTGGAGCTGCTCCAAACGGCCTCTGCCACGAGCTTCTGCCCCGGGGATTTGTCCTCCCTGCTCTCCAGCCTCAGCTCCTGCTCTGGGGGAGGAAGGACAAGCAGAGGATGGCATTTGCCTCCGGGCCACAGGCAAGGGCAAGGAGATGCCCCAGGGCGTCCCCGGCACAGGGGCTGTGCTGCAGCCGGGGCCCTGCTGGGCTGGGAGATGGAGCAGGACACAGGGGCAAAGGGGCACTGACTTCCTCCTCACCTGCCTGCGTGTCCTGGGGCATCTTCCTCTTCCTCACAGCCTCCCAGGGCTTGGCAATGGGAAATCCTGCTTTGGGGAAAACAAGGGATGAGCACGGTGAGTTTGAACGTCCCTCTGCCCAAGTCCAGCTCTACAAGTCACCGGCTAGCTGGGCTCCAGAAAAACCTCCCCAACACCAAGATTCAGCCCTGCAAAAGCCTCCCAGGAGTTCCCCGTCCCTGCTCCCTCCCCTCTGGTGTTCGGGAGTTCCCCCTGTCCCAGCTGCTGGGGTCACGCTTGCATTGGGGGTCCCCCTTCTCCTGGGTGCCCGCCCTGCCCAGGCTGCTGGCAGTCCCAGCAATCCCAAAAGCTCCCCCCTCTTCGCTCTCCCCATGCAGGGATGCCGGGGCTTTTTGGGCTCCCTTTGGGGCTCCCTTCTCCCCTCACTCTCTGCTTTGAGCTGCAGGGGCTCCAAGGAGTCCCCCCTGCCCCTCTACGGGCTCTTGAGGCTCCCGCCAATGGCGCCGCTCCCCCCTCTCTGGGCTCCCCACTTTGGGCTCCTGGCGGACACAGGGCTCTGCTCCTCCAGGCTGCCTCTGCCGGCAGCCGCCACCGGCACCCCCAATGTCCCCCCAAGGGGCCTTTCCCGCTAAGCCTTGGACTGCTGCATCCTCCAAACATCCCCCAAAAAACCCAACCCAGGGACCCCCCGGGGATAACTGGGCCGAGCTCCCCATCCCCGCTCACCTGCGGGCTCGGGGGCGATGATCCCACAGCTGGGGGCTGCGAATTCAGGAAGGGCTCAACCGCGTGGCTCCTTCTGCTTTCCTCGATCCGCCTTTGCCCCTCCTCTTCCGTCCCCCCTCCTCCGCCTCCTCTGTCTTATCCCGACCTCCTCCTTCCCCTCCTTCCCCCCTCCCTTCCCTCCCTCTTCCCTCCCTTCCCTCCCTCCTCCTCCTCCCCAGCAGCAGCCACACCCTCGCTGCCCCGTTCCCGGAGCCCTCGCAGCGCGCCAGGAGCGGCGATGGAGCCGGCACAGCTCGGCACGGGCAGCGCGGGGCTCTCGGCTGCTCGCAGCCGCTGCGGGCGGGGGAACCCGGCCCGGCCAAGAGGAGAGGCAAACTGGGAAAACTGGGGGCTGCACATCCAAACTGGGCCAGGCTGGGGACCCTGCCCGGGCACTGCCAGCCCTTGGGGCTCCTCTCGGCACCGCCGGCAGCGGGGAACGCACAGAGGGCTGCGGGACCCCAGCACTGGCAGCACTGCGAGGGACTGGGCTGCACTGGGAACACACTGGGATCATACTGGGAGTGACTGGGACTGGACTGGGTTTGTGCTGACATCAGACTGGGATCATATTGAGAGTGAGCAGGAGCCTATGGGGGCAATTGAGACCATGGTAGGGGGAAATGGGATATACTGGGAGTGACTGGGATTATGCTGAGAGTAACCGGGAGCAGCTGTGAGCAACTGGGATCATGCCAGGAGCAACTGGGAGTGACTGGGAGCAACTGGGAGTGACTGGCTGCATGCTGGGGGTGACTGGAAACAATTGGGCTTATACTGGGATCAACTGGGATCATGCTGGAGCTGACTTGGATCATCCTGGCAGTCAGTGCCACTACACTGAGGCTGACTGGGAGTGCTTGGCAGCAAATGGGATCCTGCTGGAACAAACTGGGACTGACTGGGAACATGCTGCAGGGAACTGGGCTACACTGGGAGTGACTGGGAGTGACTGGAAGGACAGTGAGGGTGCAAGAGAGTAACTGGAACCATGTGGAGCACAACTGGTTCATACTGGCAGCGACTGGGAGCACACTGGGCTCACATTTGGATCATACTGGGAGGGACTGGACTGACACTGGGAGGATCTGAGAGTGACTGGGAACACACCCTGCACATCATCCCCCACACTGGGCCTGACTGGGAGCAACTGGGAGCACGCTGGGAGCAAATGGCATCATACTGGGACTGACTGGCTTGATCCAGGATGCAACTGGAACCATGCTGGAGGCAGCTGGGACCACACTGAGAGAGACTGGAAGCAACGGGGATTATACTGGGACCACCCTGGGAGGGCTGCCATGTGACTGGGATCAAACTGGAGCTTCCTGGGATCATCCTGGAGTTGAAACCGAGTGACTGGGATCCCACTTTGGGCTACTGGGAGCAGCTGAGAGAAACTGGGATCATGCTGCAAGCAAACTGGAGCAACTGGGAAGGACTGGATGCACGCTGGAGGACACTGGGATATTCTGGGCATGACTGGGGGATCACACTGGGATCACTGACACCTTACTGGGGCCACTGGCAGTGCCTGGAAATGACTGCAGACATGCTGGGGGCAACTGGGATATACTGGGAGTGTCTGTGACCATCCTGGGAGGACTGGAACCACACTGGGATCATCTGGGACCATGCTGGGGAGAACTGGGACCACCCTGGGGGCAACTGGGAGTGAGTGGGACCATGCTGGGAGGGACTGGGATCATCTGGGGAGTGTCTGGGACTATAGCAGGGGCAACTGGGTTCAACTGGGACCATACTGGGAGGGTCTGGAACCACAGTGGAGTGATGGAACCACACTGGGAACAGCTGGGCCCATGCTGGGAGCTGTTATTAGAGGAACTGGGAGCAACTGGGATAGAACTATGGTCAAGTGAACCACAGTGAGCTAAGTGGGAGTGCCTGGCAATGACTAGGAGCATGTTCAGGGCAACTGGGATATACTGGGAGTGTCTGAGACCATATGGTGGTAACTGAGACCACACTGGGAATGTGCTGGGGGAACTGGGAACAAGTGGGAGTGATGGGATCATACTGGGAGTGACTAGGTCTATGCTGGGGGCAACTGAGAGGAACTGAGAATAGACTGGATCAAAGTGGGACGAACTGGGTCCTTGCTGGGACCAAATTGCATCATCATATTGAGTGACTGGGACCAACTGGGCTCATACTGGGAGCAGCCACTGCCGGCCCCAGGACACGCCAAAAACACCTCCCGGGGACCCCCCGTGTCCCCCCGAGGGCCATCTGCGGCTCGGCTTTGCAGCCCTGCCAGCTCCAAACATCCCCCCCAAAAAACCCCAAAGCCAGGCACCCCCTGGCAGATTTGGGCCCAGCTCCCCCTGCCCGGGCACCTGCGGCACGGGGGGCGATGCTCCCGGGGCTGCGGCCACTTCAGGCAGCGCCAGAGGCACCAGATTCCTTCTGTCCCCTTCTCCTGCTCTTCCTGCTGCCGCTCGGCCTCTTCCTCCCTCCCTCCTCCTCCTCCCCGTTCCCCAAGGCCCAACCCTGAGGGGAAAGGGGGCAAGGAAAGGGCGGGAACCGTGAGGGGAAAGGGCCGGGGCCAAGGGGACACGCGGCTCCAAAAGGGCCCGGTTTGGCTTCAAATCACCCAAAAGGGCCTCAAATGCAGCTGAAATTCCAGCTGTGGCCTAAAGTCAGCCAAAGAGGATTTAAATTATCCAAGGGGTCGAAAATCCAACCAAAGGGGCCTAGAATTGCCCAAACTGGTTTACACCTCCCTCAAAATGGCCTAAAATCACCCTTAAATCTCCAAAATGCGCCTAAAATCCACGCTGCACGTACCTGCTTCAGCCTCAAATCTCCTGAATGAGCCTCAAATTCACCCGGTTTTGCCAGAAATCACCTAAGTTGATCTAAAATCACCCACACGTGCCTGAAACAAACACCAGAGGAACTAAGGTCATCCTAAATGACTTGGTTTGAGGTAAAGTTACCCAAAGAAGCAAAAAACTACTTAAATGAGCCCAAAATCACTTTATGAAGGGACCTAAAATCACTCACCTGGGATTAAATTCACTCACATGCGTGTAAAATCATCCAAAGGGATCCCAAATCCCGCCTCAACCCCACCAGATTCGGCCGAAATTCAGCCAGAGGGGCCTCAAATGCCCCCGCACAGGCTGGGGATCCCTGGCGGGAGCTGAAGCCCAGCCTAAAGCTGCCCCGCCCGGCCCAAAATGCCCCCGAGGGGCCGAGCCTGAGGCCGAGCCCGGCAGCGGCTCCGCGCTCGCTCCGGGCCCTCCGCGCTCGCTCCGGGCAGTTTTGGCCGCGGCCCCGGACGGGCCCGGGCGGGACTGGGAGGGAGCAGGGAGGGCTCGGCAGGGCTCGGCCATTTGGGGCTCGCTTGGCCTCGGGCCATTGTGCTGGGAGTTGAGGGGCAATCGCTGCGGGCTGTGCAGACAATGATTGCCTTTGGGGCAGCTGGGCAATTTCGGGGGGTTGTGGATTCTGGGGGCTCTATTGGTGCTTTGAGGGGGGCTGTTCCTCTGGGAGAGTTTGGTGGTTTATTACTGTTTTTGGTTTCTTCTTTAAATTCGGGGGGTTTTACTGGGATTTTGTGGGGATTTTGTGGGAATCTCTAGAATTTTTAGGGGGGTTTTATTGGAATTTCTGGGGGATTTTGGGAGCCTTACTGGAATTTTCCAGGTGTTTAGATGGATTCTTTTGAGGTCTAGGTTGTTTGAGGAATTTTTGGGGGTTTTTTTTGTGAAATTTTTTGGGTTTTGTGGGTGTTGCCAGGATTTCTTTGGGTCTTGGGAGGATTTGTGGAGCTTCTGGGGGGTTTGGGGACATTTATGGGGGATTTTTGAGATTTAATTGGGATTTTGGAGAGTTTGTTGGGATTTCAAGAGATTTTGTGGGCTTTTATTGGGATTCTAGGATGTCCTAATGGGATTCTGTGAGATTTAATTGGGATTTCATGGGTTTTATTTGACTTTTGGGGCTTTTAAGGAGATCTTGGGGCCTCTCAGCCCTTTCCCACACCCAGGTATAAACCCAAAGCCCCCTCAGACCACCCAAGATCCCCCAAAATTCCACTAAAACCGCAAAAAGACTTTAAAAATTACAGTAAGATACTCCAAAAGCCCAGAGAATCCCACAAAATACCAGTGAAACCCACTGAAATTAAAAAACTCCTAAAAATTTCAGTGAATCCGCCGAAAAAAACCAAACCCCCAGGAAAATCCCAATAAAATCCCTCAAAATCCAGAATTCCCCAAATCCACATAACCCCCCCAAAACCCAGTAATTCTCAAAAAAACCCAAATAATTCCACCCTAAACAACAAAATCCCCCAAAGCCCAAAAAAGCCACCCCAGAATCTCCCAAAACTCTCCCAAAATCCCCACAAAATCCAATCCCAAAAAATCCCCCCAGAATCCCCCCACGCTCCCTGGAGCCGTCCTGGCTCAGGGGCACCGGCCGGTGGAACAGGAGCCGCTTCAGGGGGCCCTCGGAGCTTTTTGGGGAGGGGGCACCATGGGAGACCCCCCAAAAATGGGGGAGGGGGAACGCCTGTTGTGCCCCCTGCCCCCAAAACCCCCAGACCCCGGTTCAGGGTGGGCCTGGGACCCCCCGGGACCCCTCCAGGAACCCCAAACCCCCCCAGAGCCCCCCAAGGTTGGCCCAGGATCCCCAAAGCCCCCCCAGAACCCCCTGAGAGCCCCCAGACCCCAATCGGGCCCAGCCCAGGCTGTCCCCTGAGACCCCCCCAGACCCTTCCCAAGGCCCCTCCCCAGATCCCCTTCCAGGACCCCCCAGCCCCTCCCAAACCCGGCCCAGGACACTCCAGGCCCCCCAAAACCCCTCCCACATCCCCCCAAGGGCCACCCCAGACCCCCAAAGAGCTCCCTACGACCCCTCCCCAAACCCCCCCGACCCCTCCCAGAGCCCCCGCTCCAGACCCCTCCCGGCCCCCGGTGCCGCCTCAGCGCCCCCGGCCCCTCCCCAGACCCCCCGGGGGCCCGGCACCGGCGGCCGAGGGGCGCCGCCTGCGGCTCGCCTCTGATTGGCTGCAGCGGCGCGGCGGAGGCGGGCGTTGCTGAGGGGAGCCGCGCGGTGATTGGGTGGTTCGGGGAAGTGCAGCGCGGTGATTGGTTGGTTCGGGGCGCGGCGCAGGGATTGGCTGGGGGAGCCCGCGCGCGCGGCGGAGGCGGGAGATGTTGAGGTCAGAGCTGCTGAGGCGGAGCTGAGGTGGGGCCGGGGGAACCTGGGGGGCTGTGACAGGGAATAGGGGGTGTGCGGTGGGTTTGGGGGGGAGTGAGGGGGCTCTAGGGAGCTTTGGGGGAAGCTTGAGAGGGTCTGAAGCGTTCTCAGGTGGATTTAGGGGGATGTGAGGGGAATTGAGGTGGTCTGAGGAGATTTTGGGGGGATTGCGAGAGGAACTGAGGGGGTTTCTGAGGGGATCTGGGGGTTTCTGAGGGGATTTGGAGGTTTCTGAGGTGGGTCTGGGGGGCATTTAGGGGAGTCTGAGGGGATTATATTGGGTTTGAGGGGATTGACGGGTCTGAGGGGGATTTGGGGCAGTCTGATGGGATTTGGGGAGTCTCGAGTAGGTCTGGGGTCAATTTTGCGGGGAACTGGGGGGTCACAGACACTCCCAGTATATGCCAGTTGCCCCCAGCATGTCTGCAGTCATTTCCAGGCAGTGCCAGTGGCCCCAGTAAGGTGTCAGTGATCCCAGTGTGATCCCCAGTCATGCCCAGAATATCCCAGTTGCCTCCAGCGTGCGTCCAGTCCTTCCCAGTTGCTCCAGTTTGCTTGCAGCATGATCCCAGTTTCTCTCAGCTGCTCCCAGTAGCCCAAAGTGTGATCCCAGTTGCTCGGTTTCAACCCCAGGATGATCCCAGGAAGCTCCAGTTTGATCCCAGTCACATGGCAGCCCTCCCAGTGTGGTCCCAGTATAATGCCAGTTGCTTCCAGTCTCTCCCAGTATGGTCCCAGCTGCCTCCAGCATGGTTCCAGTTGCTTCCTGGATCAAGCCAGTCAGTCCCAGTCTGATGCCATTTGCTCCCAGCGTGCTCCCAGTTGCTCCCAGTCAGGCCCAGTGTGGGGGATGATGTGCAGGGTGTGTTCCCAGTCACTCTCAGATCCTCCCAGTGTCAGTCCAGTCCCTCCCACTGTGATCCAAATGTGAGCCCAGTGTGCTCCCAGTCGCTGCCAGTATCAACCAGTTGTGCTCCACATGGTTCCAGTTGCTCTCTTGCACCCTCCCTTTTGTTCCAGTCACTCCCAGTGTAGCCCAGTTCCCTGCAGCATGTTCCCAGTCAGTCCCAGTTTGTCCCAGTAGGATCCCATTTGCTGCCAAGCACTCCCAGTCAGCCTCAGAGTAGTGGCACTGACTGCCAGGATGATCCCAGTCAGCTCCAGCATGATCCCAGTTGGTCCCAGTATAAGCCCAGTTGTTTCCAGTCACCCCCAGCATGCAGCCAGTCACTCCCAGTTGCTCCCAGTTGGGTTTTTGGGGGATGTTTGGAGAATGCAGCAGTCCAAGGCTGAGCGGGAAAGGCCCCTTGGGGGGACATTAGGGGTGCCGGTGGCGGCTGCCGGCAGAGGCAGCCTGGAGGAGCAGAGCCCTGTGTCCACCAGGAGCCCAAAGTGGGGAGCCCAGAGAGGGGGGAGCGGCGCCATTGGCGGGAGCCTCAAGAGCCCGGAGAGGGGCAGGGGGGACTCCTTGGAGGCCCCGCAGCCCAAAGCAGAGAGTGAGGGGAGAAGGGAGCCCAGAAGGGAGCCCAGAAAGCCCCGGCATCCCTGCATGGGGAGAGCGGAGAGGGGGGAGCTTTTGGGATTGCTGGGACTGCCAGCAGCCTGGGGAGGGTGGGCACCCAGGAGAAGGGGGACCCCCAATCCAAGTGTGACCCCAGCAGCTGGGACAGGGGGAACCCTGAACACCAGAGGGGAGGGAGCAGGGACGTGGAACTCCTGGGAGGCTTTTCCAGGGCTGAATCTTGGTGTTTGGGAGATTTTCTGGAGCCCAGGTGGCCGGTGACTTGTAGAGCTGGACTTGGGCAGAGGGACCTTCAAACTCACCATGCTCATCCCTTGTTTTCCCCAAACCAGGATTTCCCATTGCCAAGCCCTGGGAGGCTGTGAGGAAGAGGAAGATGCCCCGGGACACGCAGGCAGGTGAGGAGGAAGTCAGTGCCCCTTTGCCCCTGTGTCCTGCTCCATCTCCCAGCCCAGCACGGCCCCGGCTGCAGCACAGCCCCTGTGCCGGGGACGCCCTGGGGCATCTCCTTGCCCTTGCCTGTGGCCCGGAGGCAAATGCCATCCTCTGCTTGTCCTTCCTCCCCCAGAGCAGGAGCTGAGGCTGGAGAGCAGGGAGGACAAATCCCCGGGGCAGAAGCTCGTGGCAGAGGCCGTTTGGAGCGGCTCCACGGCGCAGGAAGGCAACGGGGAGGAAAAGGCCCCGAGATGCCGCACGAGGAGGGGCTGCAAAGGCAGATGGCGGCGATCTGAGGGGGAAAGACCCAGCCTGGGCTGGGAAGGCGGCCGGAGATGGAGCCAGAGCTCGGAGCTGGTGCTCCATGAGCAGCTCCATGATGGGGAGAAGCCCCACACGTGCGTGGAGTGTGGGAAGAGCTTCAGGTGGAACTGCCATCTGATCCAGCACCAGAGGAGCCACACTGGGGAACGGCCCTACGAGTGTGGGGAGTGTGGGAAGAGCTTCATCTGGAGCTCCAACCTGATCAAGCACCAGAGGATCCACACTGGGGAGAAGCCCTATGAGTGTTGGGAGTGTGGGAAGAGCTTCATCTGGATCTCCAACCTGATCAAGCACCAGAGGATCCACACTGGGGAGAAGCCCTATGAGTGTTGGGAGTGTGGGAAGAGCTTCATCTGGAGCTCCAACCTGATCAGGCACCAGGGGATCCACACTGGGGAGAGGCCCTATGAGTGTGATCAGTGCAGGAAGAGGTTTCCCACCAGCTCCAGTCTCCTCGTGCACCAGCGCACGCACACAGAGGAGAGGCCCTTCCGCTGCCCCGACTGCGGGAAGGGATTCAGGCACAACTCCACCCTCATCAGGCACCAGCGCATCCACACTGGGGAGAGGCCCTACGAGTGTGATCAGTGCAGGAAGAGCTTCTCCAGGAGCTCTCACTTGACGAGGCACCAGTAAGGGAAGCCCTATGAGTGCCCCGAGTGTGGGAAGAGCTTCGTGCGCTGCTCCAGCTCCATCCACCACTGGAGGAGCCACGCTGGGCACAGCCCTGGTGACCCACATTCCCTGTGATCCATGCTGGGAACACACCTGTCTGCTTCTCGTCTTGCTTTGGCCTTAATTTCTTTCTCTTCTCCATCTCTTTGCCTTCCAAAAGCCAAGCGGGATGGATCTGTCACCTCAAAACCACTGAAATCCCTCTGAAAACAACTGAATTTTAACCCATGAAGGCTCAATCCCACCTCAAGTTGCTTCTTGCCTCCTCAAAAAACCTCAATCCCACACCAAACTCAGTCCATTCCACAGCCGCCAGGGTGGGATGGGGTTGGGAGGGGACTGGGAGCAGTGGGATCCCAGTTTGGAGAAGGGGTGGGGATTGTGTGGGGCTGGCTGGATGGGATGGGTTTGACAGCAAATAAAACTTTGAGAGTTTCTGATTTCTGTCCCGTTCATTCTCAGTCAGCTCTGTTTGCAGAGTGCCGCCTTCTCAGCTGATGAAATTCCTGTAAAAATCCCATTTTTTAAATCATCCAACCCAAACAATCCAAAAACCAATATCCAAATAAAACCACACACCCACAATTCAATTTGGAAAAATAATTTAAAAATTTTAGAGACTTTGGGTTGTTATTGAAGTTTAATTGCTTGGTTAAAATATATGAGCAATTATATTGGTGTTGGTTTTGGGTTTAGCGTATTTGTAATATGAATTGTTTTACTAAGGTGGGTTAGATTGTATGTTTGGTTTTTTAGATATTTTTATCTGAAGTATATTGGTTATTGAGGTAATACCTTCAGAAGGTATTTTTTGGTATATAATTTGTTTATTTATATGTATTGGTAATGTTATAGCAATAGTTGTTGTTGTTTTGCTTGAATCATTATTGGAGTATTGTAAGGAAGAGTTGAAATTATTATGTTTCATTTTTATTCTAATTTCTTTCATTTTAAGTACAATCTATTGATTTATAATGTTAGTATAATTTGTTGAGAGAATAAGAAGGAAGTTCAAGAGCAGGAACATTTTTTCCTGGCTGGGAACTGGAATTGCAGACCCTGGGAGTGTGTGCAGGACCACCCAGCCTGGGCTCAAACACGGGCTGGGATCAAACACGGGCTGGGATCAAATATGGGCTGGGAGCGCATGGGATGGGACTGAACAGATCAGGACGGCACAGACTGGGATAAACTGGGCTGGGATTGTATGGACTGGGATGGCACGGGCTGGGAAAAAGCATTGGCTGCCCTTGGCTCCTTTGGTTCCCATCCAGGGCTAAAGGCGGCCCCACCAAGCTGGCTGGATCCTGTTTGGGGGTCCCATCCCCTCTTTTCCCGCCCTCTGCCGCCCCTTCCCCATCGTTGTCCCAGTCCCCAGTGCCCTCCCCCGTGCTCGGTTTTGGGGGTTCCAGGCCCCTCCTGCTCCGTTTGGGGGTCCCGACCCCCCCTTGGTTTAATTTGGGGCCCCCGGCGCCCTTCTCAGCGCGCCCCCCCGCTGCCCCCGCGGCCGGGGGGGCTCCCAGCGGCACCAGTGCCCCCAGTGCGGCCCCCGCTGCCCCCGCACGCCCCATGCCCATGGCCAGGGTCACCTCCCCCCTGCCCAAATTCCGCTGGCGGGGAGCGCGGGGCGCTGCGGGCCCGCCCGGACACTGATGAGTCAGAGCCGCGCCGGGCGCTGATTGGCTGGGAGCCGCCGGGCGGGGCTTGGGCGCCGAGTTTCTGCCCGGCAACTGTGTCGTCACCAGCGCCGCGCGCTCCCATTGGCCAGAAGCTGTTTCGCGCTGGCCGCGGGAGCAGCTGCGGACCCCCGCGAGCCCCTCGGGTTTGGGGCTTTCGATCCCCCCTCGGCCCTCGGGGCGGCCCTGGGGCCACCCCAGCACCCCCAAAATGGGGAGGCTCCCCGGAGCCCTTCGGAGCCGCCAGCAATGGGCTGGAAGCGGCAGCAGCCGCCCCAGAAAGGGATCGAAGGCTCCGCGCCGGGAATGGGGGAGGCTCTGGGGATGGCTCCGATCCGCACTGGGACGGGCTGCGATTGAGGGAGGCTCCGTTCAGCGGCTGCGGAGGGGCTGCGGCTGGGGAGGGGCCCGCGACTGTGGGCATGGGTCCATCCCGGGACTGGGCCGGGCTCTCTGCCCTTCCCGATCCCAATCCCGTTCCAGTTCCCAATCCCGATCCCGCCGCTCTTTCCAGGGAATGGCTCCGATCTCAACCCCGACCCCAAACCCGACATTGGGGTGAAACACCCCAAATCCTGGGGTCATCTCCCCTGACCCCAAATCCTGGGGTTTGAAACATCTGGGGTGTCCAACTGCCCTGATCCCAAAGTTTGGGGTCAAACCCCCTGATCCCCAAATGCCCCCCAAAACCCCCTAATTCCAAATCCCAAACCCCCAAATCCTGAACCCCCGAGCCCCGAGATGTCAGACCAACCCAAACCCCAAATTTTAGGATCAAACCCCCCAATCCCCGAAGTTTGGGGCCATGACCCCCCCAATCCCCAACCCCCCAAACCCACTCCAGCCCTGGGGGCACAGTGGGGTTTGTTTGGGGTTATTTGGGGTTTGTTTGGGGCAGCTCCAGGTGCAATGTCTGCAGAGAGACCCTGGGTACAATGCTGGGAAAAAAAGGGGGATTGGGGTGGGAATTGGGGGATTCAGGATGGGGAAAGATTCTGGGTGGGAAAAGGGGATTTGGGGTGGGGAAAGGGGATTTGAGGTGGAGATTTTGGGTGGAAAAGGGATTTGAGTACACACAAAAGATTTGGGGTAGAAAAAGGAGAATTTGTGGTGGGAAAAGGAAATTTGGGAAGGACAAGAAGGATTAGGGGTCAAATAAGGAGATTAGGGGTGAAAAAAGATTTTGGCATTGAAAAAAATGAGGATTTGGAATAAAGAAAGGAGGATTTGGGCTGAGCTGAATTCACCTGGGGTAGCAGGGGAGTGGGGGGCGGATTAGGGCAGGGTCAGGACCAGTTTGGGGGCAGTTTTCTGGGATTTTGGAGTATCTCTCTGGGATTTGGGATCAGTTTTAGGGGATTTATGGTGTTTTGGGGTGGTTTGGAGAGATTTCAGGATATTTCTATGGGATTTAGGGTGTTTCTATGGGATTTTGGGGTGTTTCTATGGGATTTTGGGGCAGCTTGAAGGGATTTGAGGTGTTTTGGGACAGCTTTAGGGTATTCAGGTGCAATTTCAAAGGATTTTGGGGATGTTTGGAGGGATTTGGGGTGTTTTGGGGTAGGTTTTGGGTATGTAGGGGTGGGTTTGGGGCAGTTTTTCAGGATTTTGGGGTGTTTCAGGCCTGGTTTCTTGGTTGTTGGTTTTTTTGGGGGGTTTGGGGGTGTTTTGGTGGGGTTTGGGGTGTTCTGGGTCCCTTTTTGGCCAAGGAGATCTGTGGAGGATCAGTAACGGGCCATCACGCCATGATCAGTGTGATCAAGTGCAGCTGATTTATTGCAAGCAGCAAGCCATATTTATACTGTGTGCTGCTGTTCACGCCTCAAGCTAATACAGGATTGGTCAAATCCTTCTACGCACGCAGTTTAATATTTCAGTTAATTTTAGTTAGTCTTTCTTCTCCCTGCGTCTCGCTGTGGTTTTCTTGTCTGCCTTTGCATCCTGAACCGTGTGCTTTTCTTTGTCACGGGAAAAAACCATCCATCTTGACCAGGCACCCATGGCCAAACCTGGGCATTCCCTATATCCATGGATAGCTCCCAGACCAAAGCTGCCAGGACTGACAAGTCTGGCTGGCCTTGGCTTCCTGAGGGCTGGCCCTCATCTGCCTCTGAAACCCTGGGGCTCGGTGCTTTCCTTCCTGATAAAAAGAACTCTTCTTCCTGTCCAGGCGCCCACAGCCAAAACTGAGATTCCACCTCCAAAATGCCCTCAGTGCAAGGACAGCCCCTAGACCAAAGGTGCCAGGAGAGACAGGTCTGGCTGGCTTGGCCTGAGGGTGGCCACCTCTCATCTTCTTCCAAAACACTTGGACTTTACTGTCCTATGGGAGAAAACCATCCATCTTGACCACGGCCAAAACTGGGATTCCACCTCCAAAACTCCGTACATCCAAGGGTTGCTCCCAAGGGAAAGCTGCCAGGACAGACAGGTCTGGCTGCCCTTGGCCTCCTGGGGGCTGCCTCTCCCCTGCTGCCCAAACACTGGGGCTCGGTGCTTTCCTTCCTATGGAAAAGAACCGTCCTTCTTACCTATGCAGAAACGGCCGAAATTGGGGTTCCACCTCCCAAATTCCCCATATCCAAGGGCTGCTTTCAGACAAAAGCTACCAGGACAGAGAGGTCTGGCTGGCCCAGGCCTCTGATGGCCACCTTTCATCTGCTCCTGAAACACCACTGGTGTTCCATGCTTTCCTTCCTATGGAAAAGAACCATCCTTCTCCTCCGGGTGTCCATGTCTGAAATTGGGATTCCCCCTCCCAAATTCCCTATATCCAAGGGTTGCTGCCAGGCAAAATCTGCCAGTACCGTCAAGGCTGGCTGGCCTTGGCCTCTGGTGGCTGCCCCGGCAACACTGGGGCTGGGTTCGTTCCTTCCCATGGAGATCCCTGTGACACTGTGGGGACCTCCTGGAACCAAGGGGATCCTTGTGGCACCTCTGGAGCCCATGGAGCCAAGGGGATCCCTGTGGCACCTCTGGAGCCCATGGAGCCAAGGGGCCATGGTGACACAGCGGGGCTTCATGGACCCAGAGACCAGTATGGCTCTGTGGGGCCTGATGGAACCATGGAGACCATTCCCACCCTTCAGGGCCTCGTGTCACCAAGGGGCCATTATGACACCTCAGGGCCTCATGGCAGCAAGGGACCATTGGGACACTGTGAGGCCCCATGGAAGCCAGGGAAGATGGACCAGGTCTGGCTGGCTTGGCCTCCCAGGGGCCACCTGACAGGTCTGGCTGATCTTGGGATGTCAAGGGCTGCCTCTCATCAGCTCCTGGAGCACTGGGGCTCCGTGCTTTCCTTGCTATGGGAAAGAGCTGTCACTTATTTCAGATGCCCATTGCCAAACTTGGTATTCTCCCTAAAAAGTTTCCTATTTGCAAGGGTATCTCATAGAATAAAAACCTGCCAGCTCTGGCTGGCTTCGCCTCTGGTGGTCACCTCTCATCTGCCCCGAAGCAGTGGGGCTCTGTTCCTTCATTCCTATGGAAGAAAAACCAGCCTTCTTGTCCAGAGACCATGACCAAAATTATAATTTGACCTCCCAAATTCTGTCTATCCAAGGATTGCTCCCAGACAAAAGTAGCCAGGACAGACAGGTGTGGCTGGCCCTGTCCTCTGGTGATTTTCTTAAACACTGAGCTGAATGTTTTCATTTGGAAACACCTTGGAGAGGGCCCAGAGAAATTCCGACGTGGGGTTTGGAGGCCTTGGGCACATGAGCACTACATATGGACAACGGAGCTCTGCGCTCTGTGCTGTTCTGGTGGTTTTGCATGACAGAAGTGATGTTCTAAGAGAAGCAGTTTCCTCTGTGTCTGACAAAAAACCAATCAGCAATTAGCTTTGAGAATTGACAGTCTGTTAAACCACTATGGAAACTGTACACGGCTCTGTGAAGACACACGTTAAAGACGAGAAGGCCTGGGAGGGTCTCTTTCCCTTCCAGACAGCAGAGAGGTAACAAGGCCGGCCCGGCCCCCATCTCAGCCAGGGCAGCCCAGGCGGCTCCTGCCGTGGGGCTGGGCCCCTTCCCAAGGATCCTCCAGGCCCCAGGAGCAGCCCTGGGCCGAGCCAGGATCCGCCGGGCCCCAGGAGCAGCCCCGGGCCGGGCCGGCTCGGCCAAGGTTCTGCTGTCATTGGGGTTCGCCCACAACCCCCGGGCAGGGGCAGGAGAAGCCATCGGCCCCCGGCCGTGCTGCTGCTGAGTTCTGGCCGGGCTGCTGAGATCCTGGCCCTCTCCCCAGCGCGGCCCATCCTGACACAGCCCCAGCGCAGCCGCTGCAGAAACCTCCATGGTAAAACAGCTCCGGCTGCACGTACCGAGCCCGGCCGGGGTCACGTAACCATCTGCAGGCCCCGGGTGAGATATGAACTCTTTCAGTGCTTCCATCCTCCCTCGAGGGATAGAAAAGGACAAAGGGCAGGCACACAGAGGAGCAACAGAAGACACCGAGCTCAGTGAAGGGGAAGTTGAGTCCCAGATGGGAGCGATGAGGAGATGCCTTGATCTTGGGGCTGGAATCCTCTCGTAAAGCTATGAAGGATGTAATTGTTACATCAGACTCTCTTTTTCCCTATATCGCATTGAAAAGTATGGGGAGAGGACTTGTTCAGCAAAGGCCTCCATGCTAAAGTGAGCAAATGTTGAAGTAGCTGTGATCCCATGAGAAGTTTGAACAGAGAGAGAGCAGAGTGATGAGACCCTGTGCCCTCAGGGAGAAAAGAAGAAGATCTCTGTTCCCAGAGGTGAAGATGATTTCAGAAATAGACAAAGAGAACCTTTGCTCTTGAACAGCTCATCTTTAAACTAACACCCAATAAGCTGACATGGCCCATAAACACAGCTGTGGGAAAAGCTGTGAAAAAATGGGAGGGACTTCACGACTGCAAATTTTTCCAGGTGGCTGCTATTCGTGGAAATGAAAAGCCATGAGAGAACGGTTTTCTTGTGGAGGAGTCTCCACAACATTAACAAGAGGAACTTCTCTCCCTAAGTGAACTGAAGAAAGAATATTCTAGAGGTGGTAAACTGACTGAAAAATTTAGGTTTTGTCTCCTTACATTGTCAATAGGAAAGAAAAGGTTGTAGGGAGAGGAGAAGTGTTCTGAAAGTTTTTTTCTGATTCTTATTGCTCTTTCTTTTAGCTACGGTTAATAAAATTTTCTTTACATCCTTTGGAAGTTTTCAGCCTACTTTGCCTTTCTCCTACCAGGAAATGAGCAAGTATATTCTAGTGAGTGCACTGGTAATTAGCCAGCACTGAACCCACCACACTAATTGATGCATTGGCCAAGAAGCCTCAAAGTGGTGAACCAAAACCACTACAGAAACCTTCCTGATGAACTGCATGAGAGCAGAGGGAAATCAAGGCAGAGCCATGGTTTGTTAGAACTTGCTTGATCCTAATGAGCCCCGTGCTGTATTTGGAGCTGAGCCCTGGAGCCTCGGGGCCTGAGAGGAGATTGCACAAACCTTTCCAGGAGCCAAAGGCAGAAGGAACACCCAACGTGTCTCCAGGCATCAATGGGTCCCACTGAGGTCCATCCCCAACACAGGCTCCTCATGGACTCCTTGGAGGAGAGAATTGGAGGCCAGGGGTGCACAAAAGCCTCTCAGAGACTCAGTGTAGAAAGGAAATTCCAAAGTACCTCAAAGTATTAATGAGCCCCACAGAGTGTCAGTACAAAGCTCTCAAGGGACTCGTTAAAGCAGATAACTGGGGCCATGATTGCAGGAACCTCTCACAAGGTCTGTATCAAAAGGGAAACACCAAGTACCTTAAAAACCTGGAGTACCTTGAAGCATTAATGAGCCCCACTGAGTACTGCTACTGATAAAGACTCTCAGGGGACTAATTACAGCAGATAATTGGAGGCCATGATTGCACAAACCTCTCAGAGACTCCAAGGCAAAAGCAAAGCCCTTTGAAAACCCTGCAGTCCCTGGGAGCATGAAGGAGCCCCCAGGGCCATTCCTGGCCAAGGCTCCCCAGGGACTCCTTCCAGCCCATCCTTGAGGCCACTGGCATGTGGGCTCGGGGGGATGCAGAGGGCAGGACAAGGGGCTGCCAGTGCCCAGCCTGGCTGGGGCTGTGCCAGGAGGCCCCAGTGCCTCAGGCCAAGGTGTCTCCTGCCAGCCCTTGGTGGCACAGAGCCTGCTGTGCCCCAGGGCACCAAGACTTGGCTTCTCTTTGTCCTCACCTGTCATCACTGCCTGCAGTTCTCTGCTCTGCCTGGGGCCTGGGGACACTTTCTCAGTCGTGCCCCTCAGTGGGACCCATTAAAAGGAAAAGAAACTTTGGAGTTGGACTCTGACTGTGAATTCTTGAGAGGTTTCTTCAGCTCCCTCTCAGGGACTGCTGTTCAGGGCCTGAGCACAAAGCCCCAGAGGGTGATTGAAGTCCTGGTGCTGTGTCTGTGCTGCTGGGCTGGGCCGGGCTCCTGGCCCAGAGGCAGCTCCTGGCAAGGGCAGCGCTGCAGAGAGACAGCTCTGGCCAGGAGCAGCTCCTGGGCACAGCCCAGCAGGGCTGGGGCACTGCCTGCAGCCAGCCCGGGCACAGCACAGGGCCACAGAGGGGTTAAACTCAGCCTGGGCTGGCAGCACAGAGCAGAGCTCACTGAGGGCTCCCTGGAGCAGAAATCATCCCAGCTTTGAAACAGTCATTGCCCGGCCGTGGGAAGAGAAGCTGCAGCTCCTGCAGGGATCTCCCGGAGCTGGCACATCCCACAGCTTTCAGGAGCTTTCAGGAGGACTCTCAGAGCTGCTCCAGGGCAGGGATGTGGCCCTGGGGCCGGGCTGGCTTTCCCTGCTGCCCCAGCCCAGGCCCAGCCCAAGGCAGCTCCTGCTGCCAGGCTCTGCTGCAGGGCTGAGCAGCCGCGGGTGCAGCCAGGGGTGCCCAGGGCTGTGCTGCAGAGCAGGCTCCTGCAGCCCAGGGCGCTGAGCTGGGGCAGGGACTCTGCTGCCTGCCAGGGACAGCTCTCAGCCGGCCCGGGGAGCTGCTGCCAGCGCTGGGGAGAAGCTCTGGGGGGAAGGAGCCACCCTGAGCAGGGCAGGTGCTGCTGCTGAGAGGGGCTGGGTGGGGCAGGGCTGCTCCCAGCTCCAGACCAGCCTGGACACAGCTCCGGAGGACACTTCCCAAAGAAGGTAAGCCTGGCATTGCTGGAAAGATCAGGAGCTTTCCTGAGACTCTTTTCAATTTCCTACTTGGAGCAGGGTGGGAAGGTTGCGGTGATGACAAAAGGATTTTTGCTTTTTATACAATTTTCATATATTCATAGCTCTGACAGCTATTATTATATAGTTATAGATCTCCTTAATTAACTCTAGTATGTTTTCTGCCTCTTCTCTTAGATTTTAGAACAATAAGCTGACCTTCTAAACACAGACCTGAAATACTGTATAGTCTTACTGTCAGGAAGAAGACCCAAAAGAACATTCTGTTTTTCAATCAGAATCTGAGCAGTCATAAGAAAAAGTGGGACAAAGAAGCCCTTGGGCCTACTCCAAGGGGTTGACCCAGGGGTGGGCTACTGGGGCAACCAAATCTCCCATTGGATGTTTCTGTAAGATTAATCAACCTTGAAACCAGGGGCCGGGTGTGCCCCATCACCCCTGGGACACGTGGAAGCTTCCAGTCTGGAAGCCTCTAGTCTGGTTTTTCCTTTACTGTTCTACACTGTTGCAAGGGGTTTTTTCTCTTTTGATTACAGGCAACAGGAGAATGAGAGAGGCAGACCCGGAGGTGTAATCAGACACTCACAGAACGTTCTGAGTTGAAAGGGACACACAGGATCATCCAGGTCATGTTTGAACATTTACTGAAACTCCTGATCTGTAACTTTGGGTGGTCAGTCTCTGCTGGGAGCCTCCCAAAGGGCCCTCAGCCCCTCCTCAGCCCTGGACAGCAGCAGCCTCACCTTTGCAGGGCCCAGCAGGGCTCTGCTGAGCTGCCCTTGCCCACCTGCAGCCAGAGCCTGCCCCAGGCAGGGCCCTGCACACAGGCAGGGTTCTGCAGGGCCGGGCCAGGGCACCCAGGCTGGGATGGGCTCTGTGAGCGCTGGCAGGGACAAGGCTGCTCTCAGGAGGGAATGTCCAGGCCCAGGGAGGTGCTCAGGGAAGGAGAGGGGGCTGAAGAGAGCAGTGCTGGGGCAGGAGGGCACTGTTGGTGTGTGGGAGGTGCCGGGCACAGCTGGGCACGGGAACACTGTCCTGAGTGCCCGGCTGTCTCTGCCCTGCCCTCTCAGGCACAGCCCCACAACATCTTCTCTTGTTTCTGCACGCCCCCTGGTAATGTCACTGTGATCTGGTGCTCTCAGGGGGGCTCTGGCATTTGCAGCAGCTGAGTCAGGCACTGCCCTTGGCATTCCTGCCAGGCAGGGGTGTCCATGGGAATGGGGTGTCCAAGCTTCCCTGGCACCTGTGGGGCTGAGGGCAAAGCAGTCCATGGGAAGGGGGAATGAGCTGAGCCCCCTCGCTGAGATCCCATCACGGGCACAGCCGGGGATCTCCTTGCTGTGCCCTGCCAAGCTCTGAGCTGCCCTCCTGGGTGCAAACCTGTGCCAGAGCCTCTGGGAGTTCCCTGAATGTCCCCCGGGGAAGGGCAGAGCTGCCACAGCTGAGGAAATGCTGCTGGGTTTGCCAAGGGAGCCGTGAGTGTCCTTGGCACAAGGGGGTGCTGAGACCTTGCCCAGAGACCTTTAGGGAGGGTGAGACATTCAGGGATCCCTGTGCTCTGGGCAGGGTCTGGTTTATCCCAGGCTGACCCGGGAGTGTGGCTGTGCTCTGATTGCAGCCAAAGGTGCAAAGCCAGGGCAGCTGGGAACAAGCCCATCAGCCCCTGACCTTCCCTGAGCCACAGGGAATCCTTTGCCTCTCTCATCTCTCAGTGGCAAACTCTGAGTGAGGCAGAAATGCTGGGGATTTCTGACCTCAGAGAGACAGGAATGATGAGAGGGTAGAAAAATTCCTTAAACCAGCTCCTGCCATCCTTTAGGCTTGGGAGTGAAAATGCTACCAAGCCCTTCTGCGGTAGGAGTGATTCCCCAGACAAATCCTGAATATCCAGCCTTGTCCCTCTGCCACAGGGACACAAACCCAGGGCAGCGGGGCAGGGATGGCTCCTCGAGAGCCCCCCATGCACAGGCCTGGCTGCTCCTGGCACACTCAGCCAGCACATCTGGAGCTCAGGCAGGGCCTGGGTGAAGGTTTTCCCAGAGCAGGAACAAGGCTGGGTGAGTCCCAGCGGGACAGTCTGCAGGGAATGGCCCGGGTTTGGCTCAAAGCAGCCTCTCCTGACTTGTCACTGTCCCTTATCCATGAACAGGTCCCCATGTGCAGCCCCAGAAAATGTCCAACAGCAGCTCCATCAGCCACTTCCTCCTGCTGGCATTGGCAGACAGGCGGCAGCTGCAGCTGCTGCACTTCTGCCTCTTGCTGGGCATCTCCCTGGCTGCCCTCCTGGGCAACGGCCTCACCATCAGCGCCGGAGCCTGCGGCCAGCACCTGCACATGCCCATGTTCTTCTTCCTGCTCAACCTGGCCCTCAGCGACCTGGGCTCCCTCTGCACCACTGTCCCCAAAGCCATGCACAATTCCCTCTGGGACACCAGGAGCATCTCCTACACAGGATGTGCTGCTCAGCTCTTTTTCTTTCTGTTCTTCATCTCAGCAGAGCTTTCCCTCCTGCCCATCCTGTGCTACGACCGCTACGTGTCCATCTGCAAAGCCCTGCACTACGGGACCCTCCTGGGCAGCAGAGCTTGTGCCCACATGGCAGCAGCTGCCTGGGCCAGGGCCTTTCTCACTGCTCTGCTGCACACGGCCAATACATTTTCCCTGCCCCTGTGCCAGGGCAATGCCCTGGGCCAGTTCTTCTGTGAAATCCCCCCGATCCTCAAGCTCTCCTGCTCTCACTCCAACCTCAGGGAACTTGGGCTCATTGCACTTAGCTCCAGTTTAGGTTTTGGCTGTTTTGTGTTCATTGTTTTCTCCTATGTGCAGATCTTCAGGGCCGTGCTGAGGATCCCCTCTGAGCAGGGACGGCACAAAGCCTTTTCCACCTGCCTCCCTCACCTGGCCGTGCTCTCCCTCTTTGTCAGCACTGCTATATTATACTGCCTGAAGCCTGCCTCCATCTCCTCCCCCTCCCTGGATCTGGCCCTGTCAGTTCTGTACTCGGTGCTGCCTCCAGCCCTGAACCCCCTCATCTACAGCCTGAGGAACCAGGAGCTCAGGGCTGCAGTGTGGACACTGATGACTGGATGCTTTCAGGAACATTAAACTGCTGGCCAAGTTCTGCAAACACTTGTAATAAAAGTCATCTTTGATACTTCTTGTTGGTTTCATTTTGGAGACTCTTTTTATGTGTTTTACTTTTACAATATAGTCCACAAAGAAATGTCATTGTTTGTGCCATTATTCATTTTGTTTCTCTCCACCTTCCCTGTGGCCACAGATTGTGTCAGTGAGGGGCTGCGCTCTCGGTGGCCTTAAACAAACGAAAGGATCTGCCAGCAAAATTTTCTGCAGCGATGCCCTTTTGTTGCCCTCTCTGGAGCTGCAGCAGCAATGTCTGTGTGCAGAGCTGGGGGCAGATCAGTGCTGGCCCAGCAGCTGTGCCCAGCAGCAGCAGCACTTGGTGTTGCCAGCGCTGCTGCCGTGCCCTGCCCCGCTGCCCTGGTGGCCCTGGTGCTGCTGCAGGGCCTGAGAGCTCTCGGGGCCGGGCACAGTGCTGGGGTGGCAGTGCCGGGGCTGCAGCAGGGACAGGCCATGGGCACTGCTGGGGCAGCGCTGACGCCTCAGGCCAGGCCTGGGGGCTGCAGGCTCCTTGCCCAGGCTCTCTCAAGAACACGGCCAGGCCAAGGCTGAGCACAGAAAAGCCCCGTGAGCAGCCCCAGGGTGGCCGTGGGCAGGCTGGGGGCAAACAGCATGGCTGGGGCTCTGCAAGGGCCCTGGGGCAGACGGGAAGGAGCAGCAGAGCAGGGGCTGATCCATCCCCAGTGCGCTGGACAGCCCAGGGCAGCGTCCCAGAGCGTCCTCATGGAGCTGCCAAAGGCACCACAGGCCAGGGGGGCACATCTGGGCTGCTGTGTCTGGCTGTGGGGCTCCCTGTTCTGGGCATTGAGGAGGGGCTGCAGAGGCTCTGCAGGACTGACAGGATGGGCTTTGGGCCTGGGAGGAGAAGCTGAGGGACCTGGGCTGCTGGAGGCTCAGGGCTCATCCTGCAACTGCTGCAAGGCTGGTTTCAGAGAATCACAGAATCTGCAAGGGTGGAGAAGACCTTGGAGAGCATCAAGCCCAACCTGTGCCCTGACACCGCCTTGTCTCCCTGAGCCTCCTCTTCTCCAGGATAAACAACCCCAGCTCCCTCAGCTGCTCCTCACAGGACTTGTGCTCCAGACCCCTCACCAGCCTTGCTGCCCTTCTCTGGACACGCTCCAGCCCCTCCATGTCCTTCCTAAATTGGGGGCCCAGAACTGGACACAGCACTCGAGGTGCTGCCCAACCTGTGCTGAGCACAGGGGAAGAATCAGTGCCCTGCTGCTGCTGGCCACACCATTCCTGATCCAGGCCAGGAGCCATTGGCCTTCTTGGCCCCTGGGCACACTGCTGGCTCATGTCCAGCCTGCTGTCCCTCTGTCCCTGCAGGTCCCTTTCTGCCTGGCTGCTCTCCAGCCACTCTGTCCCCAGCCTGGGGCACTGCAGGGGTTGTTGTGGCCAAAGTGCAGGACCTGGCACTTGGACTTGTTAAACCTCACCTTGTTGGATTTGGCCCCTGGGTCCAGCCTGTCCAGGGCCCTGTGCAGAGCCCTCCTACCCTCCAGCAGATCAACATTCCCAGAACTCTTGGTGTCACCACGGTTCCTTGAGGCCCCAGAGTGCCACAATGGTCTCCATGATGCCATGAGGCCTTCCAGTGTCACGAGGTCCCTCTGGCTCCACGGGACCCCTTGGTGTCACAAAGTCCCTTGGATCCTTGGGTCCCGCAGTGTCACAATGGCGCCGTGGTCCCCCAAGGCCCTGCAGTGTCACAGTGGATCCTTGGATCCAGGAGGTCTGGCAGTGCAGCAATGCTCTCCTTGGTTCCACAGTGTCACAATGGCCTCTTGGTCCCAAGGGGCACCCCGCTGTCAAAATTGTTTCCTTCATTCAACAAGTGCCTGCATTGTCCCAATGGCCTCTTGGCTGTACAGGGTACCCCCATTGTCACAGTGGTCTTTGTGTTCCACGAGGCCCCAGAGAGTAACACTGGCCTCTTGGGTCAGGGCAGTGTCATTTGGTCTTGTTAAACCTCACCTTGTTGGATCTGGTCCCTGGATCCAGCCTGTCCAGGGCCCTGTGCAGAGCCCTCCTACCCTCCAGCAGATCCACACTCACACCCAGCTTGGTGTCATCTGCAAATTTGATGATGCTGGACTCAGTCCCCTCATCCAGATCATCAGTGCAGACACTGAAATCCACGCTGGCTGGCTCTGATCCCTCGGCCATCCTGCAGGTGCCCTGGGATGGCACTCAAGGTGATCTGTTCCATTTCCTTGCCAGGCACCCAGGTCAGGCTGACAGGCCCGGAGTTCCCTAGATCCTCCTTCCAGCCCTTCTTGGGGTTGGGGTCACACTGGCACCTCCAGTCCTCTGGGACCTCCCCAGTGAGCCAGGACTGATGGTAAATGATGGAGAGCAGCTTGGGGAGCTCATCCACCAGCTCCCTCATCCCCCTGGGATGGATCCCATCCCATCCCATCCACCTGTGAGCATCTGAGAGGCTCAGCAGGTCACCAGCTGCTTCCTCCTGGATTACAGGGGCTGTTCTGCTCCCTGTGCCCATCTGCCAGCTCTGGAGAACCCTTGTCCTGAGGACAACCTGTCTGATTGTTGAAAATTGAGACAAACAAGGTCTAAAGTAGCTTAGCCTTTTCTTATCTTTAGTTGCTGTTCTCTGTGTAGAAGCTGAGCTTGTGACCCCTTTATTTTTAGTTATACTCTCCACTGCATCCAATAAAGAATAGAGATTCTCCTTCTCCCTCCTCTTGCTATAATTTTTTAATAGAAACACACTTTTTTTTCTTTCTTTTTTTTTTTTTTTTTTTTTCAGAAGCAGCCAGGTTAAGTTCTAATTGAGCTTTCACCTCTCTAATTTTCTTTCTGCATAGCCTAACAACATCCTTAAACACTTCCTGAGTTGCCGGTCCTTTTTTCCTCTGAGTTCCCACAAAAGCTGCACGGGCTGCCAGGACAGTCATTTTCCTCCCTAGCTCATCTTTTGGCACACTGGGACAGGCTGCTCCTTCCCCCTTAAGATTACTTTCTTGAAACGTGTTCATCCTTCCTGGGCCCCTTTCTTTTTAAGGGATGTTTCCCTTAAAAATATCAGTACCTGATCCAGTGTCGCTCTCGCGAAATGAAGAGCACAGAAACAGACAGAGGCAATCTTGTACAAAAGAACAAGAAGCCTTCATTCAAAGGAACCGCGCGGTTTTTATGGAGTGTTACGGTAGATTCTATTTGATTGGCTAACTAACAACAACATCTTCCTCACACACTGTCCTTGAGAAGGAGAAAAATAAGAAGTAGAAAAACACCACCTGCTAATTATTTCTATTTAACAAATTATCATGTCCTTGCAGCTCCCTCAAAATTCTCACAAGCCACTGTGAGAAACGCTTGCCGTTTCTCTCTCTCTGTCCCATGGCATCCTCAAGAGATGAATAGCTCTTCATGCTGTGAGGGTGCTGGAGGGAGTTTAGATTGGTAAGAATTTTACTGTTTTTTATACTATAAGGACTGTCAGAAATCTGCTGGGATAACAGTCTGACAACATTCTGATTTCTCTTGATCAGGTGTTTTAAACATCTGCAAATATTATGGCAAATGCTTCTGTGTCTGTTTCTATCCTCACCATGCTCTTCTATTTTGAGGGAGTTGCAGTAGATCCTAGTTTGAATGTTCAGTATATGAAGGAATGAAGTCCTTTTTCTCTGACAAGATTCACTGAAGAGATTCCTGTTGAAGCTGATCCTGTTCTGTAGAGCTTTTAAAAATTACTGCACAGGACATAAGACTGTATGTAAAATTAGAAGGAATATTTCTAGATTGACACAGTCATTTATGTTTTCAAAGTAATTCCTAAAAAAGGTAAGTCATGATTTGTGAAGATTTTAGAATTATTTTCTGGAATTTAGATGGAGTCATGGGGAGAGATGCTCATCCATGCACGCTAAATGCATTTATTAAGCCCAAAAAAGAAAGCCATTGCAGAATGGAGCTCAAACAAGGCACACTGGAGGGCAGCGTTGGCTGCCAGGATCACTGTCAGTGCTTGTTAACCCCGAGGGTTTCTGCAGCATGGGCTTTGGAAAGCCTGGGGCTGACAGGTGCAGGCAGACGCCCCACATGCTTCGACCTCAGAGATAAGAATTACTGTTTTCGCCTTCAGGAGGAACTTCCCTGTGAGTCTTGTCTTTGCTCGTGGCAGGATCCAAAGACTGCTGGGAAATGTGGCTGTGTGAGTCGCCACGTGCAGGCAACTGCAGCAACCCCAAAACCACGGCAAAGAGGAACTTTATTTCAGCGCCTCGCTAAGCTGTTCCTGCATCATGAAATGGTGTAGAAAAGGGAGATGGTTCTTTCCTGTCATCACAAGTATTTTGGGATGCCATCCCTCTCTCCAAAGTTTTATTTTAATGGCTGATACCACTCCCCATCTTTTCTTTTGCAAGACAGAAAGCATTACCTTCAAAAACCACAAAGCTCTCCAAAAGTAACCAAAAGAACTTACAAATGTATTTCAAACAAAACAAACAAAGAAAGAAAAAAGCAGCTGCTTTGCATTGAACAATAATGAAAAACAAAACAAAACTCTTTGTGAGGTTTCAATGGAACAGAGAACTTGGAACTATTGACATCCTGGAGACCCAGTGAAGACACTTGGTTCCAGTCTGGGTCACTGTAAATCCTGACCCATTCCGTGTAGGAGGTCAGGCCGGCTCTTGGTCACCACACTTGGCTTTGTTCAGCAGAAAACTCTGCAACAAAAGGAGGGAAAAAGAAAACATTTGGTTGGATCCATCCAACAAGCACATCTGGCAGAGGACAGTCAATGACCGGGGCTGACTTCAGTGCAACAGGATCTGCAAAACTTTCTGACTTCCAGCAGCTGCTGCCTCTTTCTGGAGAGGATTTTTACAGCCTCCCAGCCACTCAGCCAGCCACATGGTGTTTATTTTCTTGTGCAAGTTTGCCAGCAGATCATGGCAATGCATCCCTTTGCCCAGAGAGGCCCACACAACTTGGTGTTTTATGGAAAATGACACGGCAAAGGCCCCACGGGATGGCAGGTTACAGCTTTTCAGCATTCCCCACTGCTTGTACCACAGGACAACGCAACACTTGTCATGATTCAACCGTACCATCAAAAACGTATCAGCAGCTCTAGGAACTCCTTTTGGCCAATGCTGATCAAAGGCCCAGCAAGGAGTCAAACATTCAAGTGCTGTTCAGCTGTAGCCAAGCTGCTTAGCAAGTGCTTCCCTGACAGGGCAGCTCTCCCCCATCTCTCCCTCTCTCTTTGCTCCCAAAAGAAGTGCTCACGAGGAAGCAGAAGCCAGGGTGGCTGCAGGGCCAGCCCTGCCTGGTGTCTTCAGAAACTACAGGCAGGGCTGTAAAACAAACACTTACTGTTCTAACTTCAGGTCTTCTTGTCTTGTCTTCATGTGGCAGAGAAGTCACTGGAAGAGGATTCTTCTCATCCCCTGCCGATCCCTGAAAAACCACAGAGACAAAGCTGGTCAGAGAGAGATGCCCAAAGCAATTCCAAAGCCAGGCTTTCCTACATTTCCAGAGGAAATGTTCATTTCTCCCAGGCACAGTCTATGCACCGGGCTCTCCCCCTCTTGCCTTCTTTGCCAGCAATCCCTCCAAGAATTTCAATGGAACCTTGGCTTCTCACCTGGCAGCTCACAGTGCTTTGCACCATTCAACTTCTCCAAGGACAGAGAAATTCAGCAGCAGGTTTCCTTGCTCAGTGGCTGGGAGTGCAGTGAGGGCTGGAAGCAGGAAAATTATCAGGAAAAAGCAAGCAGTTGGAAGGCAGATCATACACTGTGCACAGTCTGGCCTCACACACATAACAGTGGGTGGCCTAACACACAGCCCTTGCCCCCCACCCCCCTTCCCCAAATATCCTACACCCAATACCCTGAGCCGTCAGTAGACAGCCAAATCTGTATCAACTGCCAGTAAAATCTAATTTTTTAACCCATAAATGCAACAATTTTGTCCGCATGATAGAAAACCTTAGGCCCAGGTTGTGGTCACACCCACAGGTTATTTTTAAGTGAACCACAGTTTCTTTTTATAAACACACTCCTTTTTATAAAGACAGCCCTGTTATTTGCAGTTGCCTGCAGACAGAAATGGTCACTTATCTGAGAGGATGTTTCTCAAGTGATGCACACAGCATGCATGGCTTCTAGGAATACTCCCACCAGCTCTCCTGGATACCAGTGCTGATGCCCTGGGATTGCTCCTCGTGGTCTTCCTCCACTTTCCTCTGCTTGGCCAACAAAGGATCCTGGTTCCTGGCAGGGTTAACCACGCAGGCAGGTCCAGGTCGTCAGTCGCAGTTCTGGGTCTCTTTTGGGTCGTCGTGCTCAAATTTGGTGCACATTGTGCAGCAGTCATGGCCGGCAGTGGCGGCAGCACCACATTTTCCCTCTCCGTTTGGAATGATTCTTCTGATGCTCTGGACAAGAGAAGCAAATTCATGACTGTGATGTACATATAATGGAGGCATTTCTCAAAAGCTTGGCCATATCCTGCCCTTCATGCCATTGTCCCAACAAGGCAACACTTTCAAAGCGGAGAGGCTTCAAAGAAGAGGGAGTTTGAATTGGCAGAGACTTTCACATTCAATAACAGAGTGGCCGAGCACATCTCTGATCATCTGAAATCAGGATGTCCATGGAATCCTGGCAGCAAGAAGCAGCAGCAAACAGTTTTCAACCTTGCTTCACCGCTGCTCATTTCCACCATTTTCAGTCAGCTTTGCAAAGTTTCCAAGAACACACCGAGCAGCGAATGCTGGTGTTGTACTGCACTGCATAGTTAGTTAGTTATTTGCACTGGGTGTTTGATCATTTGCACTGTTCACATGATTTGTATCCTACGACCACACGGTCTTCCCTCTTTTCCCCCCCCTCAAGTGTCAGCACTGGGGGTCTCTGCCTGGGTTCCCCCTCCCCTCGCCCCTCCTCACTGGCATCCCACTGGCAAGACATTAAAAAGTCCTAAGCTTAATAATAGAGCTCTGTGCATTGTGTTTTAAAGATTACAAGCAAGTATCATATTCCAAATAAGCAGACATTGTTTTGACAACAAATAAATGTACTTATAGTAGTTAGATACAACTGCTGCCAATATGCTTCTGCTGTGTGTGATTAGTCCAAAAGCTTTTAAATCAGTTGTAACATTAAGTTCTTTGCCTGCTGTCAAAAATGGAAACTACTAACATCTGCTCATTGTCATAACCATGCAATAAGACTAATGCTAAAAAAGAAACAACTTAAGACAAGTTCCACAACAATCCCATCCCATTCATAATTTATACATAAACCCACAACCAACAATAGCTTCCAGCATGTAAAGGCCAATCTGCAGCAGCTGCACTTGCAGAAGGCACACCGTGTTAGAAGCAAACTCTTGTGTGTCTGGACAGGAGATGGAGTTCTTCATCCTACCCTCCTGAAGAGAGACTTAGATTTACACATCCCTCTGACATCCCATCACTGCATACTCACTTCAGTTGATTGGAGCCTTTGTTTGCTGAAAGCTGAAATTATTTTGTTGGGAATGTTTGGTCTCATTCCTTTTTCTTCCTGGGAGTATCCCCCTTGTCTTCCCTCTAGCAGGAAGAATAAAAACAGGGAGAAAAATTCACACAGGTCTTAAAAGTTCACGTCAAGTGCAGAGCAGTACAGCTCAGTTGGATCGATTCTGGTTGAAAACATGAAAAATAACACACTGGAACTTCCTTTGGAGGAGAAGCATCATGGCTCTACTGCCAACCTCTGCAGCAGAAACTCCACATGGGTTTTTCAAACACCACCTTGGTCATTGTCCAAAGCCACTTCCCCTGGCCCCTCTCACCTTCTTCTTTCCAGGGGGCTCCTCAGGACTCCTCGTGGCTTTCCTCTTCAAGTCTGCCTCCCTTGCTGGCAAGAACAACTTGTCCCCAGCAGGCAAAGGCACTTTGTCCTTGCGCAAATCCCCAGGCCTGTGGCCACTGGGGATGAGGGCATCACATTCCTGAGCATGTCTCTTGGGCACGTGGGCACAGCTCTTGTCAGGGGCCTTGTGCTTCCTCTTCTCCAGCTGCGGGGGTGTCTTGTCCTTGGGCAGGTCCCGACAGGTCCCTTGGGCCCTCAGCCAACCTTCCGCCCAAGCCCGGATAGTATCGACGCCTCACCAGTAAATGACGCGCAGGGGGGCTTCTTTGCTTGCCAAGTCCGGAGGAGTTTATTTCAGGAAAGGAGTAGAAGGGAGGAGGGGTACAACTCTCCCCGAAGGGCAGCAGAGGCAAAAAAGCCCCGACCTTGGGAGGGGTCCGGGTATATATTCGAGGGGAGTAAAGGCGGAGATTGAGAAGGAGTTAAGGCGGGTTGACAGGGCACGGACCAACGGGAAAGGGGGAAGGGAGTGGTTCATGACAGGGGACTAATGGGGGACAGAGGACAACAGAACCTTCTAGAACGAAGGAGTGGGGAGCGGGTGAGTGGCACACTGATTGACAGGTGGGGACTGCCTCATACACATGCCTCCTCCCAAGGCATCCCCGATGCCTCTCTCAGCCCACCTCCCACATCTCCCCCCTTTCTATTAATTAAAAAGACATTTTTGAATGCCTTAGTTATGGTCTTCTTAAAACACATGATGGCTATGGAAACTATCATAAGAATGACAAGCACCCAGATTAGGCTTTTGATGATGGAAGTGGCCCACCCAGGAATACCCCATTGCGCCAGCGCCCGGTCCATAGGGTCATAAATCTTTGTCTCTGTAAGTAAGGTGGATACTTGGTCCTGGATCTTCCTGATATTTTCGTGGATGGAGGTGCTTCTGGAGGTAAGGTTGAAGCAGCAGAGTCCTTCAAAGTCTTCACACCCGTGGCCATGGGCGAGTAGAAGATAGTCAATAGCAGCCCGGTTTTGGAGGGTTGCGTGCCTGGTGGTTTCTTCATCCGCCAAAAGGTCGGACAGGGCGGCTGAAGTAGCGCTGGCCTGCTTACTCAACCAACACCCCAGATGGGAAAGCTCCCCGAGGGCTTTCGCAGCAGCGTACCATGGCAGAAAGATGGATGCTGCGATCCTTTTGCCCTCACTCCAATCATAAATTTGGTCATTGCATTTAGGGTCGAATTGAGTGTACGCACGTTTTTGTCTCGTTAATTGTTTGTCTTTTTTCCAATCTAGAATCTGTGTTTTGTTCGGGGTGAGTGTAGTGAGCTGGCCAAGGCTGCAGGGACCCCCTTGGATCTTAGATGGGATCCCTGCCCACACCCTATCCCCACAGATAAGGAACACACCTCTAGGGAGCAACCTGGGAGTAAACGTGGATTCAGATGCCTTGTGGCTGGTATAGTTGCACCAGTTGGTATATTTTTTGGAATAAGGGGACACATCTTTTCTTTCTATTTTTCCCATTTTTTCTTGGGATTGTCCAATCATGTGCCAATGTTCTTGTTTTGGTTTATAGAAAAAGTTGACACAGTAAGTGGCAGGGAAGGAGCCCAGTAAGTCCAATTCCTGGGGTTCCTGTGGTGCATGCGGGAGGATCCTCGTCCACTCATCCCAGGTGTCTACAGGGTTGGGTTCCTTACCAGCATATGGATGGTCTCTTGGGGACAGGGGCATTCCCACCAGGCATGTGGACAGTGGGTCGTCCACTTTTCCCATGGCCATGCAAAAGCTGTCCTGTTGTATGGACTTTGCAAGGGTGACCCAGATATTTTCCTTCGGCTGCTGTACGATCCAGGCTGCAGATACCCATGTGAGCGAGGCGCAGATGAGGAGCATCAGGGGTGTTCTGGGAGCTTTGTGAGCCATCCTAAAGTTGGTTTCTATAATAGAAAGGACGGGGTAAGTATCTTAAAAACTCTTGGTTCCACACCTCTACCGTGTTCCTTGATATTACTTCCCCCTCTCCCCCTCCCTTCTTTTTTCGAATACTTGAAGGGGATATTGGTTAGGGTTGGGGTTTGTGGGTTCTAGGAATGAGGTTAGGGGGAAAGGGGAATGGGATAGGTGGGGATGGGAGAATAGCAGTGTCCGGCATGGTGGGTAAGTATCTCCTGGTAATGAGTACTCTTGCCGCAAGGTTGGGAGGAGAGATTTTCTTTTTTCTCCTGCGCCATGCCACAGTTCTGTCCTGAGCATTCTCATCAGGGGGTGCAGTCTCGGTGGGCACTTCGGCGTCCGCGGCGGCTGGAGTTGAGGCTTCCACAAACGGCTTGACAAACTTTGCTGGGATCCATCGAGGGCCCTGCTCGGTGGAAACACAGCCATACCCTCTCCCCCAGGTTACCAAGGGATATGGTCCCTTTATGTCTTTTGAATCAGGGTCTTTGATTAACACTGGTGGCCTTTCTTTTAAATGAGCATAGGTGGAGTTGTGAAAATGACGGAGAATGGGGGGGTTCGGCTCCTTATCCGAACAATTTAAGAAATTCATTACAAAAAGAACTTTACACAACTTCTCCGCCGGAGTTAAGAAGGGATTAACACAGTGTTGGTGGTCTAATAATTTTTTGATTTCTTTGTGGACCCTTTCTACTAGGGATTGCCCTGAGGGGTTGTGTGGGATTCCGGTGCTGTGTTTAATGCCCCAATTCTGTATAAAAAGTGCAAAGTGCTTAGAGGTAAAAGCAGGGCCATTATCAGTCTTAATTGCTTTGGGTACGCCTAGTGTTGCAAAGGCCATATGAAGGTGTTTAATAACATCTTTGGCTTTTTCCCCTGTATGAGTGGAGGCAAACACAGCCCCTGAAAAGGTGTCTATTGAGGTGTGGATGTATTTTAGTCGTCCGAATGGAGTGTAGTGGGTAATGTCAGTTTGCCAAAGTTCAGTAGCCTGCAGTCCCCTTGGGTTCACGCCAGCTGCTATTGATGGCAGTGCGTGGGATTGACAATTTGGACATGTGGAAACGATTGCTCTGGCCTGTTCTTTGGAGATTTTAAATTGTCTGGCCAGGGCAGGGGCGTTCTGGTGGAAAAACGCATGGCTCAAGCGAGCCTGTGCGAAAATGTCTGGGACTGATGGAGTTGTTAATGCAGCCATAGTGAGAGAGTCCGCTCTTCGGTTGCCCTCGGCTATGGGCCCTGGGAGCTCTGTGTGCGACCTAACGTGCAAAATGTGGTAAGGTTGCTCTCTGTGGGAGATCAGCCAAATTAAATCAGAGAGCAAGCTATACAATTTTTTATTTGAGACTTCTTTTAACAAGGCGTGCTCTGCCCGTTCTGCTATCCCGGCAACATAGGCGGAATCGGTGACCAAATTAATTGGCTGATGGAATTTTTTAAATGCTCTCACTACCGCAGCAAGTTCTGCAATCTGGGGGGAGCCATCAACAATTTGGACATCAGACTCCCACTTCTGAGTGTCCAGGTCCTTCCAGGTGAACACCGACTTGTGGGATTTTCTCGAACCATCGGTGAACACAGTGACAGCATCTGCTATAGGTGTTTTACTTTTGAGAGATTTTGGAGCCAAATGTAACGTGTGCTTAAAAAGCTTATGTTTAGGATAATGTATAGAAATCTGGCCGGGATAGCTATCTAGTGAAATTTGTAAGTATTCGTTAGTTTGTAAAATAAAATCCAATTGGTCCAAATTATAAGGGAGGAAGATGCACGCTGGGTCGCAAGAGGCGAGGGTTAATAGCCGTTGGCGACCTTTGATGATTAATTTTGAAATTAGCTCAGGTGGGGTGGTGACAGTTTTTCGGGGCTGATATGGAAGGAAAACCCACTCAATGATAAGGAGTGGATCCTTCAACCTATCATCCCACTGGAATAACAAGGCATAAAACCTGGGGCACTCACCCAATACGCAGAGATTCAGCGGAAGCGTACTATCAACCCGGTGTGCCTGCCGAGTCCTGATAGCGTCGGCCACTGTTTGCAGCGCCTTCCTCGCCTCAGGTGTCAGAGGGCAGGGAAGACTCAGCTCGCTGTTCTTTTTCTTGGGACTTCCTGGGTCTCCTGGTGGTGTCTTGAGAAGGTCAAAGAGGGGTGACAGTTCTTCGTTGGTGAGTCCCAGGAGCGGGCGAATCCAAGTGATGATCCCACAAAGCTGTTGCATGTCTCGGAGTGTCCGGGGATCGTCGTTAATAGCGAGGTGTTGGGGCACGATGGTTCGCTCAGTAATCAAAAGGCCAAGGTATTTCCAAGGTGCAGAGAGCTGGATCTTCTCCGCTGCAATCTGGAATCCTGCGTCTTTGATGGTTGAAAGTGTTTTGGTGAGAGTCACGTCCAGGTATGTCTTTGTTGGGGCACAAATTAAGATGTCGTCCATATAGTGGAGGATGACCGCATCAGGAAACAATTTCCGGACTGGTGACAACACCTGCGCTACAAAAGTCTGGCAGAGCACAGGGGAGCATTTCATTCCCTGAGGAAGGGTGGTCCAGTGATATCTTTTAAAGGGCTCTGCTAAATTGGTGGTGGGGAGGGAAAATGCAAATCGGGGGGCATCTCCCGGGTGCAAGGGGATGTTGAAGAAGCAATCTTTGATGTCAATGATTGCCAGTGGCCAATCCCTAGGGAGCATGGAGGGTGAGGGGAGGCCTGGTTGCAGGGGTCCCATGTCCTCAATGACATTGTTTACTTTTCTTAAGTCCTGCAGGAGGCGCCACTTGTCCTTGCCTGACTTCTTGATAACAAAAATAGGGGTGTTCCACGGGCTGGTGGATGGTACTAAATGCCCCAAGCGGACCTGTTCTTCTACTAATTCTGTGAGCGCTTTAAGTTTCTCCTGAGGAAGGGGCCACTGGTCTACCCACACCGGCGTATTGGTCTTCCAACGCAGCGGCGGGGTAGTGCGCTCCACAGTGGCCCATGCTAAAAATCCCACTTGGGGTCAGGGATGTCGAGGCGGGCCCCCCACTGGGACAACACATCCCTGCCTAACAGGGCTACATTAGATGAAATAACAAAGGGCCGAATGGTGGCGATTTGACCCTCCGGTCCCTCTACACATACATGGTGTTTGCTCCGTAGTGAATTGACTGTCCCCCCAACGCCTGAAATGGTCCCACAAGGCGACACCAATTCCCAGTTGCTGGGCCACATAGATCTGGGGATGATGGTGATGTCTGCCCCAGTATCTGCCATGAGCCGCACTTTGATCGATTTCCCCTTATAGGAGATGGAGACGGGGAGTACAGGCCTCTCTTTAGTGACATGTTGGGATAGAAAAACCCTGTAATCGTTGTCCGCAGCGCAGGGGTCTTGCTCAGATAAGATGTACATCTGTGCAAAAGGAGTCCCTTTCTGCAGGGTAAAAGGCGGCTCTATGCAAGTGATGGAAACAGTTACCTCATTTCTGGGCTCGAGAGTGACGACTTCAGGTGTAACTGTAATGTGTTCAGGTGTGTGGCGAGTGTCAGCGAGGATAAGCACTGTGGTGGTTTGTTCACAATAAGGAGGGGGCAGGAAGCCCGCCGGTACTCTTACCAGGTCCTCGTCGGTCAGCAGGAGGGTGACACCGCTGTGGAGCAGGTACCTGGTGTTGTTGCTGAGGTTGCGGGTACGACGGAGGAACCGGATCCCGTTGTCAAGGTCTCGAGTCTGAGAGACGACCCTGTTGGGAATTCGTCCTCCCTGATGGTGGGGAGCGCTGGGCGAGGCAGCCGTCCATTTGTTGTCGTCGCGCGGGGCCGTGTCGCGCTCTGCCATCCGTTTCCCGGGTTGTAGGTGTATCTCGGACCCTGAAAGAAAGGCTGGGGACCTCGGGGGAATCTTGCGGGGGAAGCAGGGTTATAATGTCCCAGGTAGTGTGGACAGTTCATTTGCACGTGCCCTAATTGGCCGCAGTAAAAGCACCTGATGTTCTGTAAGTTCATCATAGCTTCCCCTACTTCTTTTGTTACTGTGGTCATGGTTTCCCCCATTTCCTTAGTTACCGTTGTCATGGCCTCCCCCATGCCTTTAGTAACAACCTTGGTCAGGGTGGTTTCGAGGGAGGAGGCTCTAGTGCAGGCGTTTACCATGTCGGCGATAGTTGGTTCAGGGTCCTGGGGCAATGCTCTCAGGATCTTTTTTGTTTCTGCATTTGCATTAGACATCACCATCTTTATTAACAGTTCCCCTCTCGCGTCCGGGTTGTCAATCTGTCTATCAATTGCCTCCCTCATGCGGTCAACAAATTTAATAAAAGATTCAGTCTCTTCCTGGTGAATGGAGGCAAAGCTTTGGAGAGGTGTGGAGTCGTCCGGCACTTTTAACAGTGCTGCTTTGCCTGCCTGCTTAATGTCTGTTAACAAGTTAAAAGGTAGCAGTACTTGATCCTCAGGGCGGTCAAATTCACCCTCACCCATGAGGGCATCTAAACCATCGTTGCCATCCCCTAGGAGCTGCTGCAGGTTGTATTTATCCAAAAGAGGCCGCAGCAGTTTTTTCCAATGTCCCTCCCAGACCATACACTCAGTGGGAGATAACAAGGATGAGGCAATGTATTTGAGGTCGTGGGGGACAAGGTCATATCCGTTAAACATCAAGTCCAAGACATTTTTAAAATATGGAGAGTTACGTCCATAATCTTTGGCAGGCCTCCTTAAATCCTTCAATTCCTTGTACGGAATTTGCTCCCACTTCGGTTGATTTCCCCTCCTCACAACAACAGGAGCCACAAACCTGTCAAGGTCCTTCACTAGGTCCAAGTCCCCCTCCCTCAAAGCCTCCTTGCGGATCCTCCGCCAGCTGCTACCCGGCCCGGTATCGGAAGAGGAGCGGTTGTCATCCTCCTCCTCCTCCTCCTCGGAGGACGAGATAAGAATGCGCGCCTTGCGGTCAGCCGGCAGGGCACGGCGGTGTGATTGTTTGAAAGCCAATATGGCCTTCTTCCGGTCTACGCCACATCCGGTTCCAGTAGCGTGGGAATCGGAAGCAGTGGGTGGGGTCGGGGGCCGGCGCGAGGGTGGGCTGGGACTGCCGCTGGAGGCGTGGTTAGCACCGCCCATAGGTGTGCCCAAGGAGGAGGGAAGGGAGGGTCCCGACACTGACGTAATCGACGGTATAGGTGGGAGGGGACCCGACGGGAGGGCAGAACCCGACGGTTGATGGGCACCCGGAGGGGGGGAGTGGGAGGAGCCGCCATTTCGTGTCCCGTCTCTATGATTTTTATCTCCCGCCACGTGGCGAGCGCCATTTTGAGAGTTAACGAGTGAACTGGGATCTAAACTGGGAACAGGGGGTTTAGGTGCAGGGCGACGGGATGAGCCCTGTCCGGGGTGGCCAGTCCCGGGCAAGGAAAGGGACTGAGTGGGAAGGGGGGTGGCAGGGGGCAGACGGCGACCCTGTGCCGATTGGCAGGATCCAGCGCCCATCCCACTCATAGGGGAAAACGGGTTAGGGTCGAGGGGGTGGAAAGCGGGGAAGGAGAACTGGGGTCCCCAAACTCCCTTTTCGCCTTTATGGCGCTGTAAATTAAATCGAAAATAGGAAAATATTTCCCAACCCTAAATTTCCCCACGACCTGCATCTCATAAATCCTTTTCCCCACATTTCCCCAAAACGAAACTGATTTAATGTTTTCCTGATTAACCTCAGGAAAATGTTTGCACAGAAATTTAACAAAAGCCTTCAAATCCCCTTTTTTAAAAGAAATGTTTCCCTCAACCAGGGTAGAAGAAACTTGGAAATATATCCCCTGCTGAGCCACGGTCAGGCGGTTGCCCATGATTTTAAAGTGTGGCTGATAATGTCCCTCCCTCTGAAGAAACCGAAAGAATAAAAACTGTCACTCACACTAATATAGCTAGGGTCTTCAGAGGGGCTGGTGGGCTGCTGCCGGTCCCTGGACGTCTGGAAGCTTCCTCGAAGCCGCGGTGGTTGCTCAGAGCCAGGGGTTGTCGGCAGCCCGAGGTGAGCAGCCCTCCAGAAAACGAAGGGGGAGCTAGTCTCGGAGCCGGCACCGAACGGCGCTTGTATTCCAAAAGTCCTCAGGGTCACGGATCCGAAGAATTCTGGAGTCGCTCAAAAGGGACTTGGGGGATGCCCAAGGTCCCTCGTTCGGGCGCCAAGCTGCGGGGGTGTCTTGTCCTTGGGCAGGTCCCGACAGGTCCCTTGGATGGGTGCCCACAGCCGACCTTCCGCCCAAGCCCGGATAGTATCGACGCCTCACCAGTAAATGACGCGCAGGGGGGCTTCTTTGCTTGCTAAGTCCGGAGGAGTTTATTTCAGGAAAGGAATAGAAGGGAGCAGGGGTACAACCCTCCCCGAAGGGCAGCAGAGGCAAATAAGCACCGACCTTGGGGGGGGTCCGGGTATATATTCGAGGGGGGTAAAGGCGGAGAGTGAGGAGGAGTTAAGGCGGGTTGACAGGGCACGGACCAACGGGAAGGAGGGTAGGGAGTGGTTCAGGGCAGGGGACTAATGGGGAACAGAGGACAACAGAACCTTCTAGAACGAAGGAGTGGGGAGCGGGTGAGTGGCACACTGATTGACAGGTGGGGACTGTCTCATACACACGCCTCCTCCCAAGGCATCCCCGATGCCTCTCTCAGCCCACCTCCCACATGAACGTGCTTTTCACAGGCAGCTTCACAGAAACTGGAAAACGTGGGGGTTCACAGGAGGGGGCACCGCTGATCCAGGGCATCGAGGCGCTGCCTGCAATCGTCCATCACCATCCATGAGGAGCCTCCAGGGCTTTATTGTCCATCAGCTGCAGCAGACGTGTTGGGAAAGGTGACAAGAGCCTGTGGAATGCTCCTTTTTGCAGGCAGATCAGCCACTTGTAGCCCTTCAAAACTCCCTCCCATGAAAACAAAAAGACTTAAACCATTCATAAATGTGAAAAATATGTTCACTCTCCTGATAAAATGTAAAAAGTTCAGTAAAGGACAATGGGAGACCAGGAGCATGCAGTAAAGGTTATTACGGCCGGGTGCATCCTGGCACTCAGCCAAGAGCACCCTGTTACCTTCGGGGATACCCCTGAAATACCTATTCCCTTACATCAGCCTCTTGCATATTCATAGACCCTCATGCATACCCATAAACTAGTTTACATAATCCAAGAAGTATTTTCCATGGCCCCTCCTTGGATCTGCCTTTTCAGAGCATGCAGATTCCTTGGTTGTGGTTTTAGTCCATCCTTATCACCTCCAGTTTTTGGGCCTTGGTCCACTCTGCCTTCAGACAGTGAGTGCTGATGGCTGGCAGATCTGTACAGGTTCCTCATCCTGTGCTCATTGGATGTTATCCCATCCAAGCAGGCATTTTAGCACAAGCAGCTATTTCAATGTGCTTAATTAATGACAGAAATATAAACTGTATCTTTAGAACAAAGTTACTTTACCACCACACATATGAAATCCATTTCAATATCTGTGAAAAGCCAATAATATAATATGTATCCATAACAATAAACCTCTCCCTGAGTGATGGTAGATGTGGGTCCCATGGCCCAGTCCCAGTAAGCTGCTCCCCTTACTGGCAATTCCCCTCCCCAGAAGCTTTCCACCCCCATGTTTCTTAGGTCACTCTCAACCTGGCCTCTTGCCATCCTGCTCTTGGGGCTTCCTTTTTAAGATGGGCTCCCACAAGGTGCAGCCATCAGGGGGTGACTTACGGGGCGCTGGTCGAGCTGTCCTGTCTTGGTTTGAAAAGCCAGGTGTCTGCTCAGGAAGGCAGGAGCCTCCCCTGGAATGGAAACTGCAAACCCCCTCCCTCTGAATTGTTATCATTTTGAAATTAAGGGGCTCTCAGGCAAAGCTATGGGAACAGGAGTTCTTTATTAGGAAAACTTAGAAATCCAAATGCAGTAGTACAAACAAAAGCACTGACAGAGTCAGAACAGGAGCTGACACCCTGTGGGTCAGGGCGCTGGCAGCAGTCCCATTCAGTGGTGGCTGCAGCCCTCCTGCAGTGCCAGGCGTGGTTCTGTTGGAGCAGGGATCCTGGAGAAGGGTGGAGTTTTCCTCTGAAGGTCCAGTGGTGGTGCAGCTGGGCCTGGTCTTCCTCTGGGAATCCAGTTGAGAAGGGCTGATCCTCTGGGAATCCAGTGGGAAAAGAGCTGATCCTCTGGAATCCAGTGGGAAAAGGCTGCCAGCAGTGTTCAAAACCTCAGATTCTATCCAGGTAGGAGTGCTTGGCTCCTCCCCCTGGGCAGAGCATCTCCCAATGGCATGGTGTCATTTTATCAGCCATGCACTGACACCAAATGGCCCATTAAAAGAAAATAATTAATAATAATTGCCCATTATCAGAAGATATCTCCTGGAGGGAGGATTGGTTGTGGAAGAGAGAAAGAAAACTGCCCAATGAACAGAAGATAACTGCCCCACCTCTGACAGATGGCAAACACAACACACACTGAACTTGCAATCCAGGACATGCCCTCACTGGCTGCCCCCATTCCCCAGAGTTCATGGTGTCCAGGGAGGCTGCAGCTGCCGGTGCCGGGAACAAACGAGACGGGGCTTGGTTTCAGAAAGCTCCAGAATCCATTTCTTACCCCCAAAAGACAGGGCAAAGGCAGGGCCAGGGGGTTTTTATAGGGTATCCCAGGGGTGGAGTTGGGGTTTGGGTCAAGGGAGGAGTTATTAGCAACACAGGAAGGGTGAGATCAAATTCCTGCCTCTCAGCAACAGGGACACTCCGCACAGAATGTGTCCCCAAATCCTAAATTCTACCTCAATAACCTGTGAAATGATGGGACTTTGGACATCTTGATCAATTTCATTCATCCAACTCTGTTTTGGCTGTTTTTAAGGGATGAAGATGAATCAGAAGAAAATTAAGGCCAAACCAAGAGGAGAAGCAGGCAGGTGTGTTCCCAGCATGGATCACAGGGAATGTGGGTCACCAGGGCTGTGCCGAGCGTGGCTCCTCCAGCGGGGGATGGAGCTGGAGCAGCGCACGAAGCTCTTCCCGCACTCGGGGCACTCGCAGGGCTTCCCTTAGTGGTGGCTCCGTCGGTGTCGGGTCAAGGTAGAGCGAAATGAGAAGCCCTTTCCACACTGGGGACACTCGTAGGGCCTCTCCCCAGTGTGGATGCGCCGGTGGGTGATGAGGGTGGAGTTGTCCTTGAATCCCTTCCCGCAGTCGGGACAGCAGAAGGGCCTCTCCTCTGTGTGACTCTGATAGTGCCGGAGGAGATGGGAGGTGATCTGAAACCTCTTCCTGCACTGATCACACTCGTAGGGCCTCTCCCCAGTGTGGATCTTTTGGTGGACAATCAGGTTACAGCTCTGGCTGAAGCTCTTCCCACACTCCCCACACTTGTAGGGCCGTTTCCCAGTGTGGATGCGCCGGTGCCTGATCAGGTCGGAGCTGCAGCTGAAGCTCTTCCCACACTCCCCACACTCGTAGGGTCTCTCCCCAGTGTGGGTCCTCTGGTGCCTGATCAGCTCGGAGCTGCAGCTGAAGCTCTTCCCACACTCCCCACACTCGTAGGGTCTCTCCCCAGTGTGGATCCTCTGGTGCCTGATCAGCTCGGAGTTCCACCTGAAGCTCTTCCCACACTCCACGCACGTGTGGGGCTTCTCCCCATCATGGAGCTGCTCAGGGAGCACCAGCTCCGAGCTCTGGCTCCATCTCCGGCCGCCTTCCCGGCCCAGGCTGGGTCTTTCCCCCTCAGCTCGCCGCCATCTGCCTTTGCAGCCCCTCCTCGTGCGGCATCTCGGGGCCTTTTCCTCCCCGTTGGCTTCCTGCGCCGTGGAGCCGCTCCAAACGGCCTCTGCCACGAGCTTCTGCCCCGGGGATTTGTCCTCCCTGCTCTCCAGCCTCAGCTCCTGCTCTGGGGGAGGAAGGACAAGCAGAGGATGGCATTTGCCTCCGGGCCACAGGCAAGGGCAAGGAGATGCCCCAGGGCGTCCCCGGCACAGGGGCTGTGCTGCAGCCGGGGCCGGGCTGGGCTGGGAGATGGAGCAGGACACAGGGGCAAAGGGGCACTGACTTCCTCCTCACCTGCCTGCGTGTCCCGGGGCATCTTCCTCTTCCTCACAGCCTCCCAGGGCTGGGCAATGGGAAATCCTGGTTTGGGGAAAACAAGGGATGAGCACGGTGAGTTTGAAGGTCCCTCTGCCCAAGTCCAGCTCTACAAGTCACCGGCCATCTGGGCTCCAGAAAAACCTCCCCCACACCAAGATTCAGCCCTAGAAAAGCCTCCCAGGAGTTCCCCGTTCCTGCTCCCTCCCCTCTGGTGTTCGGGGGTTCCCCCTGTCCCAGCTGTTGGGGTCACCCTTGGATTGGGGGTCCCCCTTCTCCTGGGTGCCTGCCCTGCCCAGGCTGCTGGCAGTCCCAGCAATCCCAAAAGCTCCCCCCTCTCCGCTCTCCCCATGCAGGGATGCCGGGGCTTTCTGGGCTCCCTTTTGGGCTCCCTTCTCCCCTCACTCTCTGCTTTGGGCTGCAGGGGCTCCAAGGAGTCCCCCCTGCCCCTCTCCGGGCTCTTGAGGCTCCCGCCAATGGCGCCGCTCCCCCCTCTCTGGGCTCCCCACTTTGGGCTCCTGGCGGACACAGGGCTCTGCTCCTCCAGGCTGCCTCTGCCGGCAGCCGCCACCGGCACCCCCAATGTCCCCCCAAGGGGCCTTTCCCGCTCAGCCTTGGACTGCTGCATTCTCCAAACATCCCCCAAAAAACCCAACCCAGGCACCCCCCGGGATATCCGGGCCGAGCTCCCCCTCCCCCCTCACCTGCGGGATGGGGGGCGATGATCCCACAGCTGGGGACTGCGATTTCAGGGAGAGCTCATCCGCGTGGCTCCTTCTGCTCAGCCTCGATCCGCCTTTGTCCCTCCTCTTCCTCCCGCCCCTCCTCTTCCGTCCCCCCTCCTCCGCCTCCTCTGTCTTGTCCCGACCTCCTTCTTCTCTCCTCCCCTTGCATCCCTTCTCCTTGTCCTCATCCCTAACCCCTCCTCCTTCTCCTCCTTCATCCCTCCCTTCCCGCCCTCCTCCTCCTCCCCAGCAGCAGCCACACCCTCGCTGCCCCGTTCCCGGAGCCCTCGCAGCCGCGCCAGGAGCGGCGATGGAGCCGGCACAGCTCGGCACGGGCAGCGCGGGGCTCTCGGCTGCTCGCAGCCGCTGCGGGCGGGGGAACCCGGCCCGGCCAAGAGGAGAGGCAAACTGGGAAAACTGGGGGCTGCACATCCAAACTGGGCCAGGCTGGGGACCCTGCCCGGGCACTGCCAGCCCTTGGGGCTCCTCTCGGCACCTCCGGCAGCGGGGAACGCACAGAGGGCTGCGGGACCCCAGCACTGGCAGCACTGCGAGGGACTGGGCTGCACTGGGATCACACTGGGATCATACTGGGAGTGACTGGGACTGCACTGGGTTTGTGCTGACATCAGACTGGGATCATACTGGGACAGCAGGAGACAATTGAGACCATGGTAGGGGCAAAAGGGATATATTGGGAGTGACTGGGATTATGCTGAGAGTTACTGGGAACAGCTGTGAGCAACTGGGAGTGACTGGGATCAACTGGGAGTGACTGGAAACAACTGGGCTTATACTGGGATCAACTGGGATCATGCTGGAGGTGACTGGGATCGTCCTGGCAGTCAGTGCCACTACACTGAGGCTGACTGGGAGTGCTTGGCAGCAAATGGGATCCTACTGGGACAAACTGGGAGTCACTGGGAACATGCTGCAGGGAACTGGGCTACACTGGGAGTGACAGGAACAACAGTGAGGGTGCAAGAGAGCAACTGGAACCACGTGGAGCACAACTGGTTGATACTGGCAGCGACTGGGAGCACACTGGGCTCACATTTGGATCACACTGGGAGGGACTGGACTGACACTGGGAGGATCTGAGAGTGACTGGGAACACACCCTGCACATCATCCCCCACACTGGGCCTGACTGGGAGCAACTGGGAGCACGCTGGGAGCAAATGGCATCATACTGGGACTGACTGGCTTGATCGAGGAAGCAACTGGAACCATGCTGGAGGCAGCTGGGACCACACTGGGAGAGACTGGAAACAACTGGCATTATACTGGGACCACCCTGGGAGGGCTGGCATGTGACTGGGATCAAACTGGAGCTTCCTGGGGTCATCCTGGGGATGAAACCGAGCGACTGGGATCACACTTTGGGCTACTGGGAGCAGCTGAGAGAAACTGGGATCATGCTGCAAGCAAACTGGAGCAACTGGGAAGGACTGGACGCACGCTGGAGGCAACTGGGATATTCTGGGCATGACTGGGGGATCACACTGGGATCACTGACACCTTACTGGGGCCACTGGCAGTGCCTGGAAATGACTGCAGACATGCTGGGGGCAACTGGGATATACTGGGAGTGTCTGTGACCATCCTGGGGGGACTGGAACCACACTGGGAACAACTGGGACAGTGCTGGGGAGAACTGGGACCACCCTGGGGGCAACTGGGAGTGAGTGGGACCATGCTGGAAGCAACTGGGATCACACTGGGGGCACTGGCATCACACTGCGAGTAACTGGGATCATACTGGGATTACAGTGGATGTGAATGGAACCTTACTGGGGGTTGTTACTGGGAGCTACTGGGCCCATGTTGGGAGGAAAATGTGGACACATTGGGATCAGCAACTGGGATCAGCTGAGAGGTACTGGAACCATGCTGAGAGGACTGAGACCACAACTGGGGTAACTGGGACCACACTTTGCAGAACTGCCAGAAACTGGGATCATGCTAGAGGAAACTGGGAGTAACTGGGAAAGACTGGGATCATTCTGAGGTAACTAAAACATACTGGGAGGTTCTCTCACCATACTGGGGGGACTGGAACCACACTGGGAACAGCTGGGATCATGCTGGGGTCAACTGGGACAATGCTTGGGGAATCTGAATCTACCCTGGAGGCAACTGGGCACGACCGGGACCCTGCTGAGAGGGACTGGGACTACTCTTGGAGCAAATGGGATCATAATGGGAAGAACTGGGAACAACTGGAATTATGCTGGGATCACACTGGCATCACACAGGGATCACAGTGAGAGCAGCTGAGTCCATACTGGTTTACACTGGGATCACATTGAGAGTGACTGGAATCATACTGGGATTGACCGGGAGTGGCTGTGAGCAGCTGGAATTGTGCTGAAAGCAACTGGGAGGAAGTGGGAGTGACTGGGAGCATGCTGGGGTGACTTGGATATACTGGAAGACACAGGAAGCAACTGGGATCACACTGGGGGCACTGCCATCAGACTGGGTGTGACTGGGATCACACTGGGAGTGGCTACAATCATACTGGGATTACAGTGGGTGTGTTTGGACCTGACTGGGGGTTACTGGGAGCGACCAGGCCCATGCTGGGAGCCAACTGGGAACATCATTAGAGGAACTGGGAGCAACTGGGAGAAAACTGGGGGCAAGTGAACCACGCTGAGGTAACTGGGAGTGCCTGGCAATGACTACGAGCATGTGCAGGGCACCTGGGATGTACTGGGAGTGTCTGAGACCATATGGGTGGTGACTGGGACAAGACTGGGAGCGAGTGAGAATGTGCTAGGGGAACTGGGAACACGCTGAGGGCAAGTTGGAGACTGGGGCCCTGCTGGGAGAGACTGGGATCCTACTGGGAGTGCCTAGGACTATGCAAGGGGAGTATTGGGAGAACTGGCAACAGACTGGATCAAAAGTGGAGAAACTGGGAGCAACTGGGACTGTGCTGGGAGCAAACTGCATCATCATAGGGAATGACTGGGAGGGACTGGGCTCATCCTGGGAGCAACAGGGATCCTGAAGGAAATGAGGGGAAGTGACCAGACTCATACTGGGAGGGACTGGGCTCATACTGGGAGCAGCCACTACCAGCCCTGGGACCCTCCAAAAACACCTCCCGGGGACCCCCCGTGTCCCCCCAAGGGCCATCTGCGGCTCAGCTTTGCAGCCCTGCCAGCTCCAAACATCCCCCCGAAAAACCCCAAAGCCAGGCACCCCCCGGCAGATTTGGGCCCAGCTCCCCCTGCCCGGGCACCTGCGGCACGGGGGGCGATGCTCCCGGGGCTGTGGCCACTTCAGGCAGCGCCAGAGGCACCAGATTCCTTCTGTCCCCTTCTCCTGCTCTTCCTGCTGCCGCTCGGCCTCTTCCTCCCTCCCTCCTCCTCCTCCCCGTTCCCCAAGGCCCAACCCTGAGGGGAAAGGGGGCAAGGAAAGGCCGGGAACCGTGAGGGGAAAGGGCCGGGGCCAAGGGGACGCGCGGCTCCAAAAGGGCCCGGTTTGGCTTCAAATCACCCAAAAGGGCCTCAAATGCAGCTGAAATTAGCCAGCTGTGGCCTAAAGTCAGCCAAAGAGGATTTAAATTATCCAAGGGGTCTAGTATCCAACCAAAGGCACCTAGAATTGCCCAAACTGGTTTACACCTCCCTCAAAATGGCCTAAAATCACCCTTAAATCTCCAAAATGAGCTTCAAATCCACGCTGCACGTACCTGCTTCAGCCTCAAATCACCCGAATGAGCCTCAAATTCATCTGGTTCTGCCAGAAATCACCTGAGTTGGCCTAAAATCACCCACACGTGCCTCAAACCAACACAAGAGGACCTAAAGTCAACCTAAATGACTTGGTTTGGTGTAAAGTTACCCAAAGAAGCAAAAAATCTACTCAAATGAGCCCAAAATCACCAAAACCAGAGGCCTAAAATCACTCACCCAGGATTAAATTCACCCACATGGGTGTAATATCATCCAAAGGGATCCCAAATCCCGCCTCAACCCCACCAGATTGGGCCGAAATTCAGCCAAAGGGGCCTCAAATGCCCCCGCACAGGCTGGGGATCCCTGGCGGGAGCTGAAGCCCAGCCTAAAGCTGCCCCGCCCGGCCCAAAATGCCCCCGAGGGGCCGAGCCTGAGGCCGAGCCCGGCAGCGGCTCCGCGCTCGCTCCGGGCCCTCCGCGCTCGCTCCGGGCAGTTTTGGCCGCGGCCCCGGACGGGCCCGGGCGGGACTGGGAGGGAGCAGGGAGGGCTCGGCAGGGCTCGGCCATTTGGGGCTCGCTTGGCCTCGGGCCATTGTGCTGGGAGTTGAGGGGCAGTCGCTGCGGGCTGTGCAGACAATGATTGCCTTTGGGGCAGCTGGGCAATTTCGGGGGGTTGTGGATTCTGGGGGGCTCTATTGGTGCTTTGGGGGGGGGGTGTTTTTCTGGGAGAGTTTGGCGGTTTATTAATATTTTTGGTTTCTTTTTTAAATTCGGGGGGTTTTACTGGGATTTTGTGGGGATTTTGTGGGAATCTCTGGGATTTTTAGGGGGGTTTTATTGGAATTTCTGGGGGATTTTGGGAGCCTTACTGGAATTTTCCAGGTGTTTAGATGGATTCTTTTGAGGTCTAGGTTGTTTGAGGAATTTTTGAGGGTTTTTTTTTGTGGATTTTTTTGGGTTTTGTGGGTGTTGCCAGGATTTCTTTGGGTCTTGGGAGGATTTGTGGTGCTTCTTGGAGGTTTGGGGACTTTTATGGGGGATTTGTGAGGTTTAATTGGGATTTTGGAGAGTTTGTTGGGATTTCAAGAGATTTTGTGGGCTTTTATTGGGATTCTAGGATGTCCTAATGGGATTCTGTGAGATTTAATTGGGATTTCATGGGTTTTATTTGACTTTTGGGGCTTTTAAGGAGATCTTGGGGCCTCTCAGCCCTTCCCTACACCCAGGTATAAACCCAAAGCCTCCCCCCAAAATTCCACTAAAACCCCACAAATCCCCTAAACATCCCAATGAAACCCTCCAAAACCCCAGAGAATCCCACAAAATCCTAGTGGAACTCACCAAAATTTAAAAAGAACTCCCAAAAATTTCAAGGAATCCCCCCTCAAAAACAAACAAACAAATAAAAAAAAAATACAAAAACCAAAAAAACCCCAAAATAACCAAAAACCAACCCCAATAAAATCGCTCAAAAACCAAAACGCCCCAAATTAACAAAAGTCCCCAAAATCGTGTAACCCCCCCAAAAAACCCAATAAATCTCTCCAAACACCCCAATAGTTCCCCCTAAACTCCAAACAAAATCCCCCAAAGCCCAAAAAAGCCACCCCAGAATCCCCAAAAACTCTCCCAAAATCCCCACAAAATCCCATCCCAAAAAAGCCCCCCAGACTCCCCCCACGCTCCCTGGGGCCGTCCTGGCTCAGGGGCACCGGCCGGTGGAACAGGAGCCGCTTCAGGGGGCCCTCGGAGCTTTTTGGGGTGCCCCCAAAAACGGGGGAGTGGAAACCCCTGCTGTGCCCCCTCTCAAAAAAAAAAACCCAGACCCCCGGTCCAGGGTGGGCCTGGGACCCCCCGGGACCCCCAAATCTCCCCCAGGACCCCTCCAGGAACCCCAAACCTCCCAGACTCCACCTAAGGTTGGCCCAGGACCACCCTGGACCCCGAAACCCCACCCCAATTACCCTTAGACCCCCCAGTTCCCCGCAAAATTGACCCCAGACCTACCTGAGACTCCCCAAATCCCATCAGACTGCCCCAAATCCCCCTCAGACCCCTCAATCCCCCCAAACCCAATAAAATCCCCTCAGACTCCCCTAAATGCCCCCCAGACCCACCTCAGAAACCTCCAGATCCCCTCAGAAACCTCCAGATCCCCTCAGAAACCCCCTCAGTTCCTCTCGCAATCCCCCCAACATCCCCTCAGACCACCTCAATTCCCCTCACATCCCCCTAAACCCACCTGAGAACGCTCCAGACCCTCTCAAGCTTCCCCCAAAGCTCTCTAGAGCCCCCTCACTCCCCCCCAAACCCACCGCACACCCCCTATTCCCTGTCACAGCCCCCCAGGTTCCCCCGGCCCCACCTCAGCTCCGCCTCAGCAGCTCTGACCTCAACATCTCCCGCCTCCGCCGCGCGCGCGGGCTCCCCCAGCCAATCCCTGCGCCGCGCCCCGAACCAACCAATCACCGCGCCGCACTTCCCCGAACCACCCAATCACCGCGCGGCTCCCCTCAGCAACGCCCGCCTCCGCCGCGCCGCTGCAGCCAATCAGAGGCGAGCCGCAGGCGGCGCCCCTCGGCCGCCGGTGCCGGGCCCCCGGGGGGTCTGGGGAGGGGCCGGGGGCGCTGAGGCGGCACCGGGGGCCGGGAGGGGTCTGGAGCGGGGCTCTGGGAGGGGCCGGGGGGGTTTGGGGAGGGGTCGTAGGGAGCTCTTTGGGGGTCTGGGGGGGCCCTTGGGGGGATGTGGGAGGGGTTTTGGGGGGCCTGGAGTGTCCTGGGCCGGGTTTGGGAGGGGCTGGGGGGTCCTGGAAGGGTCCTGGGGGGATCTGGGGAGGGGCCTTGGGAAGGGTCTGGGGGGGTCTCAAGGGACAGCCTGGGCTGGGCCCGATTGGGGTCTGGGGGCTCTCAGGGGGTTCCTGGGGGGGCTTTGGGGGTCCTGGGCCAACCTTGGGGGGCTCTGGGGGGGTTTGGGGTTCCTGGAGGGGTCCCGGGGGGTCCCAGGCCCACCCTGAACCGGGGTCTGGGGGTTTCAGGGGCAGGGGGCACAGCAGGGGTTCCCCCTCCCCCATTTTTGGGGGTCTCCCATGGTGCCCCCTCCCCAAAAAGCTCCGAGGGCCCCCTGAAGCGGCTCCTGTTCCACCGGCCGGTGCCCCTGAGCCAGGACGGCCCCAGGGAGCGTGGGGGGATTCTGGGGCGGCTTTTTTGGGATTGGATTTTGTGGGGATTTTGGGGGAGTTTTTGGGGATTCTGGGGTGGCTTTTTTGAGCTTTGGAGAATTTTGTTGTTTAGGGTAGAATTATTTGCTTTTTTTGGAGAATTATTGGTTTTGGGGGATTTTGTGGATTTAAGGAATTTTGGATTTTGAGGGATTTTATTGGGGTTATGCAGGGGGTTTGGTTTTTTGGGGGTATTCTTTGAAATTTTTGGGAGTTTTTTAATTTCAGTGGGTTTCACTGGTATTTTGTGAGATTCTCTGGGCTTTTGGAGTATCTTACTGTAATTTTTAGAGTCTTTTTGGGGTTTTAGTGGAATTTTGGGGGACGTTGGGTGGTCTGAGGGGGCTTTGGGGCATTCCCTGGGTGTGGGGAAGGGCTGAGAGGCCCCAAGATCTCCTTAAAAGCCCCAAAGTCAAATAAAACCCACGAAATCCCAATTAAATCTCACAGAATCCCATTAGGACATCCTAGAATCCCAATAAAAGCCCACAAAATCTCTTGAAATCCCAAAGATTTTTTTGAGCAGAGTGCTGTTACTTCTCAGCAGCAGGTAAGCAGCCAGAGCTGGAGGCCTCCCAGGATCGTGTGTCCCTTCAGGCCTCGGTCACTGAGCCGCCTCAGCCTTTGAGGCCAGCACAGTGTGGTGGGAAGGGAAGCACTTCTTGGGGGAAGCTGGTGAAATTGCACCCACTGGACAGTGCTCCAAGTCTTCCCCATGCCTCCTCCAGGTGCCAGCTAAGGTGAAGAACATCCATCAGAGGCTGGTGTCCCGTGTCATTGTGGATGCCGGGCTGCAAACTGACATTGTGAGGCTGGCTGAAGAACACCCAGCTGACGTGGTGCTGACCCTCCTGCGCTGTTCCCCAACGTGTGACAGGTACGGGGCCCACGTGTCTGGAGAGCTCAGGGCTCACCGGCCTTTAGGGCCCGTGGCCCTGCACAGCCTGTGCTGTGGGGTCTGCCAGACAGGCAGAGAGGTCCAGGAGCCTCGGGCCCCTCTGTTTCCTGAGCCTGCTGCCAATGCTCCCTCCCTGCCCCTCAGGGCACTGGGGCTCTGGCACCTGGGCCCCCACAGCTGCACAGGGCATGGTACTGTGACTGAGACGCCCCTGACACAGAGCTCTGATCCCACAGAGCTGCTGCAATGATGTGGAGAGCCATTGCCTCATCGGGACCAGCAATGGAGAAGGTGCTGCCAACGCTGCTCTGCGTGATGGAGGATTGGCCTCTGCACAGCGCATGCACCTCTGATGGGGACAACAAGGACGTGTCTGCCCTGGCTGTGAGTTTCTGGAACTGGCCTTTGCTTACCACCCAGCTGCCTCTCCAGCAGCTCTCAATCCTCTCCACGCCCCAGTCACTGGGCTGAAATCTGGGCTAGGGCCAGGCTCAGGGGGCACCAGGCCCGCTGCTCCTCCTGCATCTGCCCTTGGGCCCTGCCCCATGGACACCTCGGCACTGAGCGCTGTCTTGGGCTGCTTCTTTTGCAGGCAACTCTGGTGATCTGGGTGATTGTGCCTGAGTGCCATGAAGCAATGAGCCTTTATTACTCCCGCATTTTTGTGGCTCTGCTCTTCCAAGTTGTCATCACCACACAGCAGTTGCCACCAGAGGAATTTGAAAACTTCTGGAGAGCATGCCAGGAGGAACACCGCCTTCCCAGCAAGCCCAACAGGTCCCAGTCCTCCTGTCCTTCCCAAGCCCTTGTGGCCAGCGCCAGTGCTCCCAGTGTGACCTGGGCTTTGCTCTGCACACAGGCTTGCAGTGCAGGCCATGAAGGCTCTGCTCTGCCAACTGTGGTGTGACAATGTGGTGGTGGCTATGGAGCGCAAGCGTGGCTGGGACACGCTGCTGTGTGCTCACACCCAGCACTATGCCGTGGGTCTGCTGGCCAGGTGAGATCCCTTCTCCCACTGCCCCCAGCATTTGTGCCCTGTGCCCCACACAGTCCCTGTGGTCATGGGCCAGAGGGCCTCGTCACTGAGGGACGGCCAAGGAGAATGGGAAAGGCTGGGAGAGGAGGGTGCCCAGAAGGGGCTGCCTCACAAAGTGCTCACATCCCCTCCAGGGATGCTGGGGAAAGACCAGACCTCTGTGAGTCAGTCCTAGGAGAGGTTTAACCTCCCCACCTCAGGGTCTTGGTGCCTTTTTTGCCCTTCCAGGGAGATGCGCCGTGTCTCTCTCTCCTTATGTTCTGGGATTGCTCGCCGCCTGCTAGGGCTGCTCAGCAGGGAGGAGCCACGCTGGGATCTGCCTGCCCTGGCATTCCTTGTGGAGGTGAGCCTCAAGGCCAGCACTGCCTGGCTGAGCTGCCTCCCAGCTCTCTGCCCTCTCGTAGCCACAGCTGCCAGGACGGTGCCCCTGCCCTGTGCTGCTGCCTGGGCCCAGCCCTGTGCGGTTCCGGGCTCCTGCCGGCCGGCTCCCCGTCACTGCCCTGTGCCTTTCAGGTGCTCACGTGCCTGGACTTGAGGGAATGTGCTGACAGCATACTGGAGATCATGTCAAGGTACCTGCAGAGGGAATGCAGGCAGAGGCGTCGCCTGGCGCTCAGAGGCCTCGTGGTGCTCAGCAAGGATCCCTTGATGGTGAGAAGGGGGCAGCGGCTGAAGCTGCGCTGGGCAAAGCAGCTCCTTGGGCTGGCAGGGCTTCAGGAGCTGGGGCAGCTGCTCCCAGCTCTCCTGCCTCACCTGCCCCCGTGCTTTGGGCCAGGCCTTTGGCCTGTGGGCCCTGCAGCAGCAGGCTGGGCTCGCAGTGCCAGGGCGCTGCTGGCGCTGCAGCCGTCCATGGCTTCCCAGCACAGCCTTGTGCTCCACACAGGCCAGAAGAATGTGCAGTCTGTCTCCAAGCCTTCTGGAGCTGCTGGATGATGCAGATGGAGAGGTGGTCTGCATGTCCCTCTCTGTGTTCACAAATGTGCTCCAGCACAAAGACATCCTGGTATCCAGCACCACTGCCCCAAAGCTGGCTGAGGCACTCCTGCTGCTCTTTGACCACGTAAGGCTTTGTGTCCCCAGCCTCAGGCAATGGTTGCTGCCCAGAAACTTTGTGCTCTGTGGAGTTTTCTACTGTTCCAGTGGGCCTGCAGTAGTTGGTGCTGAGGTTTTTTTTCCTTTCCTTCAGGACAACAGCCATGTGCAGCTGCTCTCCTTTGACCTCTTCTTCAAGATTATGGACTTTGTAGTAGACAAGGGAAAAAAGCCCCTGAAGTCAATTGTGTGCCAGAGCCTGCTCCCACTCTTCTTCCACTGCCATGATGAGAATCGGCGTGTGGCACAGGTGAGGACTCGTGGGCTGCAGGTGGCCCCCTAGGGAGGGGACTCAGCTGCCTCCTGCCCTGGTCAACTCCCGGACTACAGCCACCTCTAGGCCTTGGCACAGGGATGTGAGTCCTGTGCCCCGGGCTGTGGGGCCATCTCCGCTTCCCTGCTGCTCTCCAGGCTTCTCGGAAAACACTACACTGTGCAGCCGGGTTCCTGAAGAGGAGGGAACTCAAGCAGCTGTTGGAGGAGGAGAAACTCTTGATGTTTGCCGAGGTCCTGGTAAGGACGGCTTGCAAGCCCCAGGCTCAGCCTGGACAAGACCCCTGAGCGCGGTGCTCAGCGTGCGGGGCTGGCCGCTGTGCCGCTGCCCGCTGCTGCACCCAGAGGCCGCGCGGGCTCTTCTCCAGGCTCCTGCGGGCCCGAGCCGGGTGCCCACGGAGCCCCGGCCCGGCGGCGCTGCGGGGCGGCCCCGCGGCTCCCCGGGCAGCAGCCGGCGCTCTGCCCCCTCCGGAGCCCGGCGCCAGCGGCTGCTGGCCGCGCCTCAGGGCTGCGCGGGCAGGGGAGGCCGGGGCTGCGCGCAGCGAGCGCCCGGCCCGGGGGCTGAGCCCGCGCCAAGCCTCCCCTGCTGCCGCTCTCTGCAGCTGGCAGAGGACAGGAGCCGAGCGGCCGAGCACCTGCGCCATGCCCTGCGCTACCTGGAGAGCCCACAGGAGCCCCTGCGAGAGGCGGCCATCCGGTTCATGGGTGAGCCCCGAGCCCGGGCTCCCTCCCCGCCCCGCCGCAGCGCGGCTCCGGCCCCGCCTGCAGCCCCGGCAGCGCCGGCCGGGCCCGGCGCCGTGGAGCCCCGCCCGGGCTCGGCGCTGCTGCCGCCCTCTGGCAGCCGTGCCCTGGGGCGGCAGCGTGCGGCAAGGGCCCGGGCTGAGCCCTGCCGGGCCAGCAGGGTGTGTGCCGTGACAGGCTCCGTGTTCACAGGGGTGGCCGGTGTGCTCCTGAGGGGGCGCAAGGAAGAGCTCCAGCTCATCTGTGAGGGTGAGTGAGGGCAGCGAGCTGTCAGTGGCGTCTGGCAGGGAGAGCTGCTCTGCCTGGGCAGGGAGCTGCAAACCCTGTCCCGGCTGCGGCGGGCTTCTCTCCTTGTGTGGATGAGGGGTGGCGCGGGCAGAGCACACAGCGATTTCAGGGATGCGGGAGGGCGGATTCGTGGCCAGTTGATCCAGCTGACACCCCCTCTCTTGTGGCCATGGCAAGAGCTGGGCGGGATGGCTCTGGCCGGAAGGTCTCCTAGGATTCCCGGTGATCCAGTCTCTGTTCCTCTTCCAGCCCTTCAAGCCCTGAGGAGAGATGACAGCCCTTCCCAGACAAGCATAGTAGTTCAACAGATATTCAGTGAAAGAGCTGCAGAAGTGGCTCAGAAGAACCAGTGTTTGTTTAAGACCTCCAAATGCCATGGAAGATGAGACCACCTTGAGACCAGAAGAGAGCAGCTGGAACTCCAGGCACAGCTGATGATTGGCACAACTGAGCCTGTGGGAAACTTGCATGGCTTCGGATATGCTTATAGATAGCTCCTTCCCTCCAGCCCTCAGACCGTAGCCATCCCTTCTTTTTCCCTCCACTCTGCCTCCCTTTTGACAGCTCTTTCCCTCTAGCCCTTACATCCTGCTGATCCCCTTTTTTTCCCTGCCAGCTCATCCCCTTGCTTTGCCTTCCATTAATAAACAGTTTGTCTTCTTCACTTTGCCTGCATCTCTGTGGAGCTGAAGCGGCAAAATCCGGGGCCCTGGGACACACAGGCCCCTGCTGCTGTTCCCTCCCACGCCGTGCTTTGTGCACAGACACAGAGGAAAGAGGGCAGCTCAGGCTGGAACGGTCCCTGTGCTGGAGGTGCAGTTCCACAGCACTGTGCAGTTCCAGGCCTTGCAGAGCACCGTGGAGCCCCTGGGTTTTGGAAGAGCCAAGCTGAGGATGCTCTGAGCCCAGCTGGGAGGGATTCCATGGCAAGCACCTGTCGCTATACAGGGCGACACGGCAAAAAGCACCACGACTCCATCAGAAGGGTGTATGAGAGAGCTTATCAGAGTAACATATTGCTTTTATAGTTCTCCCATGTATTTATATTTACTCAACAAATACATACGTTGCCCATTGGTCGTAAGAAAGAAACAACGTTCTTAATAGGTGGACAAGGAGCCACGTCATTCTGTGAGCCAGCTGGAGTCCGTATCTTTTAACTTTTTCTCCTTCATCATGTCGCCATGGTGACAACCTTGGTGTCTTCCTCAGGAGAGATATGGGGCTTTCCTTATCTTTAGGAAGCCTTTGCTGGCTCACAAGAACAGCACAGGATGTCTTTCCTACAAGCATCCACGGAGGGCAAAGGAGCTTGGAATGCGTGAAGTTTTCAAGAATAGCTTCCTGAAAGCACAGCAATGCTCCCTGCCTGCACAGGATCAGGAAGAGGGCAGAACCAGAGACCATCCGGGCTTAACAGGGAGCTTTGGGTGTGCCGAAGGGCAAATGAAGCAGCAGCACGGTGCCCGAGACTCGGACACGCAACCGTGCCGGTGCCCGGAGCGCTGTCAGGCAGTGCCGGGATCCCGGGTGTGGTTCTGGTGCCCAGAGGAATGAGGAATGCACCAGTGAATGAGGTGCGCCAGTGAGGAATGGCAGCGCCAGGCTCAGAGCCAGTCAGAAAGGCAACCAAGTGAGAGCAGAGGGAGGGCACCCTTCCAGTCTCTCTTGGGCATGGCCGCAAAACAGCCCCTGCTGCTTCTTCCTCTGCCTGTGTTTGGGCTGTGCTGCTGGCAGAGCCAGCCAGGCTGTGCTCTGCGTCCCAAAGCCTGTTGGGAGCGGGCATGGAAAGCGCTGTGTGCACAGCAGAGAGTCCTGGAAGGTGCTGGCAAGAGCCTCTAACCTAAATATAGGCTCTTTCAGTTAAAGTATGTGGTTTCCATTAGCAAGAAAGAGCTCCTCTGGCTCTGTCAGTGCTTGTTTTGCTCTCTTTGGACTATCTAATGCATGGACCAGGAACTTCAACCAATTCCAAGGTCTGCAGTGGTGGTAGGGATTGAGCAGTGGGAATGGTGGCAATGGAAGGACAAATTAGAGTCCCGTGCCTTCTTTGATGTTGTCATGTTTGCTCAGCAGTTGCCAACATGATGAGAATTCAAGTTTTCTTCTCAGCTTGGGCAATCACAGAATGCCACAACACATTGCGTTGCATAAAGTATCATAAAGATCATCCAGTTCCCACCACCCTGCCATGGGCACAGGTGCCGTGCAGGCACAGCTGTCGCTAGAACTGGAAAAACACTTTTCCATGTTTACCTGTTCCTCTCCTGGATTTCTAGCTAACATGAAAAATTCCGCTGCTGACAGCTGAATTGTGTAGCTCACAGGACTTGGAGTCTCCAGTGAGCCATGGCATGTCTATTCAGCCTTTGTTAGCCCACCCAGATGGAGCTCAGCCCTGTGCAGCCCAGGCACAGGCAGCAGGCTGGTCCATTTCAGCATGCCAAAGTCTTGGTGCCTTCCTGTGCCCCCTGAAGCTCCTGAATCCATTCTTGAGTTCCTAGTTGGTGCTGTGCAGGACATGAGAACACAGGAATTGCCTGTTTGGCTCATTCTTGGCTTTGCTGCTCCTGCCTAAAATAATAGTCGGGAGTAAATGCCGATGTAAAAGTTATAGCTGAACACCAGGGACTTTTTCTGTGGTGCTTAAAAGGAAACCCTTGTGTGACAGTTCAGAGACGCTGAAATCCAGGGTGAAAATGACAGCTTTGGTATTTAAGTATCCCAGAAATGCTGACATGGGATTTTTCTGGCCAAGGATTTGAATGCTAAGGCAGCAATTACAAAGCTGTTAAAAGTTGTTTTCATTGGCAACCCCTTTTAAATGGCATCAGCACACTTACAGGGGACAGGGTGTGACCCTGGGGACAGTACTTGGCACTTAACAGCTTCAGATTTGGGAGAGAAATATTTTGCCCGGCTTCACAGGGGAGTTCGGGTTTTCCCAGGCCTTTGATCGGCTGGTCATTGCAGGTAGCTTTCACTAAATGCAAAAGCATGTAACAGCAGAACTTCTGGAGAAGGTGCCCTAGGGATAGGGAGAAAACCTTGGAAATGATCAGCAGGCTCTGGAAAACTTCAAGAAAAGAAAAATCAAAAATAGATGTAGCCCTGTGACTTTTCAGGCACCACTCTTTGGGTCTGGAGGAAATATTTGCCTTGCATCAGCTACGACGCAGACAGACATGCAGCAACTGGAGCGCTGAACATCACAGACTGGGCTAGAGTTTTTCCCAGAAGAACTGACAGAAGATCACATTGCAACACGACAGTGTCCCTGAACAATCGAATCGTCCAGGGAAACTCAGCAGCTGATGGTGTTGTGTTGCTCCTGCCAATCCCTTCCATGAAAAAATCCTTTCAGGACTGACAGAGACCAAGTGTTCCAGCAGTTGTTCCAGGTGCTGCTGCCATCAGCCCCTGCAGGAAGGAGCACAGCCCCCAGTGCACGCAGGCTTTGGCACAGGAGCCCCCCGGGGGCACAGGTCTCTGGGTCAGGAGAGGGGCACCAGCGCTGCCAGGGCTCGGGGGGTGGCAGCTCTGCTTGGGCGGGGACTCTGCCACAGCTGCTGATGCCAGCGCTGCCCGGGCCCCAGGGCTCAGAGCAGCATTCGTGCCCTGGCCCACCCGCTCCTTGTGCGTGTCGCACCCGCGGGTTTAGGATGGCCAGCAGCCGGCACGTGTCCCAAGGAGGCCGTGCCAGCTTCCCTGGAAGGCCCCGTGCCCTTGCCAGCGCGGCTGCGTCGGCAGCCCTGGGGGCTCCTTCTGCTGCCCCGAGCCCGCAGAGCAGGCCGGCGTTTGCTGCTGCTCTGAGCCCTTCCTAAAGATCCTGTCGGGCTGTCTTAGACACTTGGGGCCAGGGATTCCTTCACACCTGGGCCACTTGGGGTGGGCTGGGTGCGGCCCCAGGGCAGAAGGCAGTGTGTGCGAGGGCCCTTGGTGGCACGCTGCAGCACGGTCACCGTGGCATGGAACGGAAGCCGGTGTCCAAGGGCCCTTTCTGGCAGGTGCTGACATAGGAGCCCGTTACCGTGCACGGAACACAACGGAACAGAACGGAACTGAGCGGTGCCGTCGGGAGCCCCTGCACAGCGCACTCGTCCACCTCTGACCCGCAGCTTTTCCGCGGCCTTGTTCCTGCAGCTGACCTCGAGGCCAGACCACAAGACTCGGTGAGCCGTGGCAGAGCGGGGGACTTGGTGCCCCAGAGCTTTTCCTTTCCTTTCACTTCCTTTTTCAGGCCTCTCTCCTGGAAGTCGCTCCAGTCCCTGACATGGAGCAGAGAGCCCCAAGAGTGGTCGAGCTGGCCTGGGTGGAGGGGGAGGAAGAAGGCCCTGCAGCTGCCCCAGCACAGGAGACTGAAGAGGTGCTGCCGTTCCATCCACCTCAGGAGGGTGAGTGGCAGAGCTAGGCCGCAGGGCTGGGGCCTGTGCCCAGCTTGGCCCCAAGCCATGCCATGCCATGCCATGCCATCCCATCCCCTGGGGACATGCCCATGGACAGGACGGAAGAGGGGCCGGGCAGACAGCCCGCAGTGGCCGTGCTCCATCCCCCTGGGGCATCCCGGGGCTCTCCCTGCCTGGGAGCGCAGGGCTGGGCTGTGTTCTCCGGCCTCTCCCGCAGCCCCTCAGCTCTGGCTGCGCTCGCTCTTTGCCAGATGCAGCCCTGGAGCGCACACAGGAGCAGCAATCCAGCCGTGGCCGCTTCCAAAGAACAGCGCAGGTACCTGCAGCCATCCCCACCTGGGCTGGGCCTGCTGCCCCTGCTCAGCCGAGCACCGTGTGTGGAGCACTGCATGGAGCACCCCTGGCTTTTTGCCCTTCTGGTAACGCTCATTTGCAACTTCATTAAGAGCATTCGCCAGGAAGAGACCATCGCCAGTGGCACTGGGCTCAGACCATACTCGCCCATCTTCCAAACCAACACCAGTGCTGCCCTGCTGGATTTGCTTCTAGAGGAAGATTTTTCCAACCCAAAGCAAGTAAGCAGCCGGTGGGCAGAGTTTGATTTGCTTGCCCTTCAAAGCCACACATGTTGTTTGCTGTGAGCCTTTGAGGCCATCACAGTGAGGTGGGAAGGGAAGCACTTCTCTGGGGACACTGGGAACATTGCTCCCTCTGGCAGCTTTCCAAGTCTCCCTGTGCCTTCTCCAGGTGCCCGCCATGGTGAGGTTGATCCACCGATGGCTCGTGGCCAATGACTCTGCCGAGCACAGGCTGGACAAGACCCTGCTGGATCTCACGGAAGCACACCCGGATGACGCAGTCATGACGCTCCTGCGTGTGGCCCCGTCCTGTGACAGGTATGGGGCCCACCAGCCCAGAGGGCTCAGGGCTCCCCAGCCCATCACCCTGTACAGCCTGTCCCATGTGTCTGAGCAGCAGAGAGTTCCAGGGCCCTTTGTCTGCTCGCTTTCCCAGCCCTGGCATGTCAGCCCCCCGAACCTGCTGCCATGCTCCCTCCCTGCCCCTCAGGGCTCTGTCCCCACAGGGCTGGGCTGCCTGGGTGCTGCTGGAGAGGCACAGGGGCAGAGGCAGAACTGGCAGCCAGCTCAGCTCCACCTGGTGCTGTGTCTGAGACCCCCCTGAGACAGAGCTGTAACCCTGCAGAGCTGCCATGGCCATGTGGAAGATCATCCTGTGCTCGCCCAGAACTGCAAAGTCAGTGCAGCTGAGACTCCTGGATGTGCTGGGGAGCTGGCCAGAGCGCAGCACATGCACCTCCTATGGGGACAGAACGGGTGTCTTTGCCCTGGCTGTGAGTTTCTGCAATGGCCTTTGCTGGCCCAAGGCCGCCTCTCCAGCAGCTCTCCATCCTCCTTCCCCCGCTGCATCTCCCGGCCTCGGGCGCTGGCCTGACACCTGGCCTAGGGGCAGCTTCAGGGCCACCAGGCCCCGTGCTCCCCCTGCCTCTCTCCAGGCCTCTCCCTGCCACGCTCGGGCCCTGCCACACGGACACCTCAGCCACACTGAGCGCTGTCTCGGGGGGCTTTGTCCTTTGCAGGCAACTGTGGTGATGTGGAAGATCCTCCAGGAGCCCCGTGTCCCACGTATACTGAAGGTGTATTTCTCCCGCCTATTTGTGAATCTGCTCTTCCAAGCGTTCTTCAGCACAGAAGAGATGCCACAGGAGGTCGAGACCTTCTGGAAGGGATGCCAGGAAGAGCACGGCCTTGCCACCAGCCCCAACAGGTGCTCCATCCCAGTCCTCCTGTCCCTGCCACATGGCCAGGGCAGGAGCCAGTGCTCCCTGTGTGACCTGCGCTTTGCTCTGCACACAGGTTTGCAGTGCAGACCCTCAAGTCCCTGCTCTGCCGAAAGCAGTACAAGGATGTGGTGCTGGCCATGGAACGTAGGTGTGGCTGGGACACGCTGCTCTGTGTTGACAGCTGCCACTATGCCGTGGGTCTTCTGGCCAGGTGAGACCCCCTTCTCCCCATTGCTCCCGGCATTTGTGCCCTGTTCCCGGGGTGCCCCACACAGTCCCCGTGGTCATGTGCCAGAGGGCCTTGTCACCGAGAGACGGCCAAGCAGACTGGAAAAGGCTGGGAGAGGAGGGTGCCCACAAGGAGTCGCCTCCCAAATGGCCCAGGTCCCCTTGCAGGATGCTGGGGAAAGGCCAGACCTGTATGATTCAGTCCTCAGAGAGGTTTATTCTCCTGCTTCAAATTCTTGCTGACTTTTTCTCCTGCCAGGGAGATGTCCTGCGTTTCCATAACCTCGTGTTTCCGGATCTTTCGCTACCTTCTCCGGCTGCTCAGCACACAGAAGCCACGCTGGGATCTGCCCGCCCTGGCATTCCTTGTGGAGGTGAGCCTCAAGGCCAGCACTGCCTGGCTGAGCTGCCTCCCAGCTCTCTGCCCTCTCGTAGCCACAGCTGCCAGGACGGTGCGCCTGCCCTGTGCTGCTGCCTGGGCCCAGCCCTGTGCGGTTCCGGGCTCCTGCCGGCCGGCTCCCCGTCACTGCCCTGTGCCTTTCAGGTCCTTGAGGGCCTGGACTTGAGGGAACGTGATGCTGACAGAGTCCTGCAAATCTTCTCAAGGCACCTGAGGAGCGAGTGCAGGGAGAGGCGTCGCCTGGCGCTCAGGGCCCTTCTCAAGTTCACTGACAATCCCTCAATGGTGAGAAGGGAACAGCGGCTGAAGCGGCACTGGGAATGCAGTCACTTGGGCTTGCCTGGGCTTCGGGCGCTGGGGCAGCTGCTCCCGGCTCTCCTGCCTCCCGCTTCAGCTGCCCGAGTGCTTCGGGACAGGCCTTTGGCCTCTAGGCCCTGCGGCAGCAGGCTGGCCTTTCACAGACTTGTGTTCTGCACAGACCAAAAAAATGTGGAGCCAGACCGACAGTCTTGTGGAGCTCCTGCGGGATGAAGGTGGAGAGATAGTTAAGATGACAGTGATGGTACTCAGCTTTATAATCTTGGACAAGGACACGCCAATACCCAGCTCCATCACCCTGCAGCTGGCTGAAGCACTCCTGCCACTCTTTGACCACGTAAGGCTCTGTGCCCCCAGCCACGGCCACTGGCTGCTGCCCAGACACTTGGTGCACTGTGGATTTGCAGGCCTGCGCCCAGGTGAGCACCTCGCAGCCCATGCTGAGGTCTTCTTTTCTTCTCATCATACAGGACAACGGCCAGGTGCGGCAGCTCTCCATAATGCTCTTCCGAACATTGCTGACCCTTGCACTGGAAAAGAAAAGAAAGGCCCTGAAGACACAAGTGAGCCAAAGCCTGCTCCCACTTTTCTTCCAATGCCATGATCGGAATCGGCGTGTGGCACAGGTGAGGACTCGTGGGCTGCTGGGGGCCCCTTGGGAGGGGCTCGGCTGCTTCCTGCCCTGGCACCTTGAGGGCTACAGCCTCCTCCAGGCCACGGGACAGGGACGCGGCTCCTGTGCCCTGGTCTGTGGGGCCATCTCTGTGTCTCTGCTTCGCTCCAGGCTTCTCTGGAAACACTGCTTTGTGTGGCCGAGTTCCTGAAGAGGAGGGATGTTGATAAACTGGTGAAGAAGAAGAAGCTGTGGATGTTCCCAGACAGCCTGGTAAGGACAGCTTGCAAGCCCCAGGCTCAGCCTGGACAAGACCCCTGAGCGCGGTGCTCAGCGTGCGGGGCTGGCCGCTGTGCCGCTGCCCGCTGCTGCACCCAGAGGCCGCGCGGGCTCTTCTCCAGGCTCCTGCGGGCCCGAGCCGGGTGCCCACGGAGCCCCGGCCCGGCGGCGCTGCGGGGCGGCCCCGCGGCTCCCCGGGCAGCAGCCGGCGCTCTGCCCCCTCCGGAGCCCGGCGCCAGCGGCTGCTGGCCGCGCCTCAGGGCTGCGCGGGCAGGGGAGGCCGGGGCTGCGGGCAGCGAGCGCCCGGCCCGGGGGCTGAGCCCGCGCCAAGCCTCCCCTGCTGCCGCTCTCTGCAGCTGGCAGAGGACAGGAGCCGAGCGGCCGAGCACCTGCGCCGGGCCCTGCGCTACCTGGAGAGCCCACAGGAGCCCCTGCGAGAGGCGGCCATCCGGTTCATGGGTGAGCCCCGAGCCCGGGCTCCCTCCCCGCCCCGCCGCAGCGCGGCCCCGGCCCCGCCCGCAGCCCCGGCAGCGCCGGCCGGGCCCGGCGCCGTGGAGCCCCGCCCGGGCTCGGCGCTGCTGCCGCCCTCTGGCAGCCGTGCCCTGGGGCGGCAGCGTGCGGCAAGGGCCCGGGCTGAGCCCTGCCGGGCCAGCAGGGCGTGCGGCCACAGCGCCGGCAGCGCCGCTGGCAGGGAACTGTGCCGCCGGCGCCGTGACAGGCTCTGTGTTCACAGGGATGGCCGGGCGGCACCTGAGGGGGAAGATCGAGGAGCTCCAGCTCATCTGTGAGGGTGAGGGAGGGCAGCGGGCTGGCAGCGAGGGCTGGTGGGGGGAGCTGCAATCCCTGCCCAGGCTGCGGATGGCTCTGCTCCCTGTGCGGACGAGGTGTGGCCTGGGCAGTGCGCACAGAGATTTCAGTGCAACCTGGAGGATTTGTGGCCAGCAGCTTCGGGCTGATCCCCTTGGTCCCTGCTCCCTCCTGGCCATGGCGAGAGCCGGCTGCCCCCTGGAAGGGGCCACTCCCGGATCCCCGCAGATGCGGGATCTGACTGTGGCTCTTTCTCTTGCAGCCCTTGAAGAAATGGCAAATGACGTCAGCCTCTCTGTCAGCAGGCTGGCTCTTCAAACTTTGCACATTCTCAGGGCACAAGCCACAGTTCGATACACCATCTTTGAGAGCCTGGAAGATCAGCTCCGCAGGGCGTGGAAGACAGGGCTTCGTCTCTCAGGGCTTGGCCGCCTCTGCTGCTGCAGCTCTGTGGAGAGCTGATGCCAGAGGCTCTGTCCACTGTGGCCACCTGAGGCTGTGGGAATTTTCTTGTATTCGAGAATGTTGCTTCCTTCTTCTTCTTTTCCATTTGTATAAAAATGTAGGATGTGTTACCATGGACAGAGTCCCAGGATCTTTCTTTTCCTGCTGAGGATTGGCAGGGCATAGGGGAAGAGGCAAATAGGGAGTTTGTGCTCAGCGAGGTGCCCAGGCGTGCAGTGCTGCAGGGAAAATGGCCAGGAGCCCCTTGGCCTTTGGTGGCTCTGCTGAAGCCTTTGTGCTGCCGACAGAGCGGGTGGGCAGATCCCCGGAGCTGTGGGGATCCCTGCCAGAGCGGTGCCTGCCGATGGCCACAAGCCCTGGGCCAGGCAGGAAGCGCCATCCGTGTCCTCCTGCCCGTGTGCTGCTGGCTGGATTGCTGAGGGCTCCCAGGTGCCTCTCCATGGGGCTCCTCTGGAGCTCCTGCGGGGCTGTGGCGCTGCTGCTGGGCAGGTTGGCCGGGCTGGGGGAGAGCCTGAGGGGCTGGGGCACTGGGAAGCCCTGAGCCATTGGGCGTCAGAGGCCATAAGCAGCCCCCTGGCAGCCGCCTTGTTCCTGCCAGAGTTGACTTACAGGACGGATCAATACCATCAGTGTTTCTGGAATCCAAATGCAGGCAATTCTCAGATCTTTGGGCCTGTAAGCCAAGGCTGAGAATTAAACACAGCATTTGATCCAAGACCTTGGAAAGGGCTTCCCAACTTAGGTGCTAGAAGCCACACTGTGGATTTATACTTAAAAGCAGAGACACCTGAAGCTAAGTGGAGGAAAGTTTAGACTTTTAGAATTTAAGATACAAAAAAACCAAAAGTAGTTACACAAGTAAACAAGAAGTTTAGAATGCAGTGCTGTAGGCTTGTGTGTCATAAACTAATGATTGGCTAAGAAAGCTTACACTGTAGCCTGAGTCCATGAGATGAAATATTGAAAGATTGGGTCCAAAATATACAGATCCTTGTTGGCAGTGTTTTATTGGCCAATAAATCCTTAAAAGGTCTTGTAACTAGAAGTCTTGTGACCTTGTGAGCCATGCGGTGGAGATGTGAGCCAAACTCACCCTTCCTGTCTATGTAGAAGATAAAGAAATGAAATGGCATCATCTAAAAAACTCAGAGGTCCGGTCTCTAAGTCGTTCCAAACTCCTTCCAATCCCCCTCAGTGTGGTTTAGCTACAAATAGATGACAAGGACTCTTAATGCTCGCTGTTTGACTCCAAACCAGCTGCTTTAGACACTTTCACATAACCCTGTGCAGTCATGTGCCAGAAATGGATCATTTTAGAAACTTTCCCAAGTGATTTGAATAGAGGTTTGTTTGAAGGGTGTTTTAGGGGACACTCTCCCAGCAGGGGTCTGGGCCTTGGCCTAGCTGTGTCCCTGCTGGTTGTGAAGTGTGCCATCAGCTGCAGGTATTTCTGGGCCATAAATAGAATGAGGTCACTTGGACTTGTTCTTTTTGGCCTGTGAAAGCTGGACCCACATACAGGGCAGATTTGGAGACTGCATCTGGGGGTGGATGGACCACCTAGGATTTTCCCAATGCTGGGAATGGTTCCTCAGGTCCCTGGTGTGAAACAGGGTTCCCCAGCAAGTGTGGATCTGCAAGATGATAAACAATGTAGGCAACTGGGGATGCATCTTTCTAAATCGCTCTCCTTTCTCTCTTATAGTACTGATTTAGGTGCACTACCCTGCTTGGTTTTGCTTGTCACTAAAACCAAGGCACGTTTTTATTGAATGTATCACCTTCCACTGTAGTTGCTTAATATTCACAGTAAAATAAGAACAGAATTTCCAGTGGTGTGTCCTTTAAATGGCCTCTGTCACTTGGCAGAGCAACAGGGGGCCCCTGAGGAGCTGGGGCGCTGGGAAGCCCTGGGCAATTGGGTGTCAGAGGCCACAAGCAGCCCCCAGGCAGCCGCCTTGTCCCTGACAGCCACCCGGCTGCTCTGGCGCTCCCCCAGAGCTTCTCCCAGGCTGGGGCAGAGACACTCAAGGCCGGGCCTCAGCAGCAGGGTGGGGACACCCCTGAGGTGCCCAGGCTGGGCTGCCTGGGGACAGGGAGGGCAAAGCTCCCTGCTGGGGGACGGGATAAGGTAGTGGGAAGCCAGATAACCTGAGATTCTACCCCCCAAATGTTCTTTCTTTGCCCTAACATTCACCTCAGCTTTTGTCACAAAATTATCTCTAGGTGTCCTCTAGAAATTGCTCCGACTTTTCCTCAAGAGTAATTTTGTCCCCTAGAGATCACCTCAAATCTTCCCTCTCAAATGTCCACTACATGTATTTAACTGAATACCTCCGATTTCATTCTTCTCTCAGTGCAGGGATTACCTCCACTTTAAAACCCCCAAGCGTTCATTCTGTGCCCTACAGGGGACACCAGGTAATTCCAGCATTCCTCTGCTATGAAGCTCTCCCCCTCTAAGCTCCTCCAGCTTTACCCCTGGCCAAGTGAAACCCTGGCTAGTGGTGAGGCAGCGCTGCCCCATGGTGCCGGGTGTGTGTGAGCGCAGGGCAGCTGGCACACGGCTCCTGGCAGCCGCCCGGCGCCTCGGCCCGAGGGGCGGCACAGCGGGTTGGAGTTGCCGCCCGCGGCTGAGGGGAGCGGCGGGGCGGGGCCGCCCGCGCCTGGGCGGGAGCCGCTCCCTGCGGCGGGGAGCGGGCGGCGGCGGCGCGGCGGGGAGCGGCCCGGCCCTGCCGTGTCCCTCAGGGCGAGCCCACGGCCCCTCCGCGGCCCTGGCGTACCTGCAGCCAGCGGCATGGCCGTGTGCCCCGCAAGTGACGCTCACGTTCCCTCAGGGACACCCACGTACCCTGAGGGACACGGCAGACACCCGCCTCCCCTCAGGGACTCTCGTGTCGCCTCAGAGGCATGCGGGGCATCTGCATGCCATTCACAGACCGTCATGGCACCTCAGCGACACACGGGGCATCTTCCTTCCCTTCAGTGACACATAAGGCACCTGCAAGCTGCTGGGGAAGCCTCCAGAGTTCTCAGTGACCCAGTGTCCCCTCAGCATGGGGACACCCAGCTTTCCCTCAGTGACCCTCACATCCCGTCAGCAAAATCAAGAGGCACCAGCCAGCCCGTAGGTGACTCAGAGCGAGTGCAGTGGGTCATGGTGGCCAGGGGCCAGCAGCAGGCAGAAGGCTGCCAGGGCTGGTGGAAAGGCTCTGCTCTGCTTACAGCGTGGGCTGAGGGCCGGGACAGCTCCATTTCCCCCTTGAGATGTCGCAGACAGGGCCTTTCACTCTCCTTATCAGGGCTGCACATCTCTGCAGGCAGCCAAAGGAGCACGATGGCAAAAGGCCAAGGCCAGCAAAGCAAAGAGCCACTCCTGCACAGAGGCCGGTGGCCCACTGCAAAGCCAGCGTGGCACCCTGAAGGTGCCCGCCACAGTCTCATGTGTCCCTGCCCTGGGAATGCCAGGAATGCCCTTTGTCCGGAGGGCCTTTCTGTGGCCCCTCTGGGCTCAAAGCTGCTGCTCTTCTGGCTCAATGGTGCCTAAAGCCACAGAGCTTGGCCTCACCCCATGGCAACAGGAACACGACTCGGCAAGCAGGCAGTGGAGCTCAATGCCTAAGGCTGAGGGGCCGGGGGCTCCAGCCTCGAGCACAGGGAGGGCACATGCCCAGCCCCACAACTCCTGGCCTCAAAGCCCTGAAAGGCCAGGACCAGGGTTCCACACCTGATTCCAGAGGGTCCCTCCAACAACCCACAAAGTGCCAGTGCAGCCGGGTGTCAGGAACAGGACAGCTGCCAGGGGGCTGCTTATGGCCTCTGACACCCAATGGCTCAGGGCTTCCCAGTGCCCCAGCCCCTCAGGCTCTCCCCCAGCCCAGCCAACCTGCCCGGCAGCAGCACCGCAGTCCCGCAGGAGCGCCAGAGGAGCCCCATGGAGAGGCACCTGGGAGCCCTCAGCAATCCAGCCAGCAGCACACGGGCAGGAGGACACGGATGGCGCTTCCTGCCTGGCCCAGGGCTTGTGGCCATCCGCAGGCGCCGCTCTGGCAGGGATCCCCACAGCTCCGGGGATCTGCCCACCCGCTCTGTCGGCAGCACAAAGGCTTCAGCAGAGCCACCAAAGGCCAAGGGGCTTCTGGCCATTTTCCCTGCAGCACTGCACGCTGGCCAGCTCGCTGAGCACAAGCACCCTTTTCCCTCTTCAGGGCCTCAGGACCCCTCAGCCTGCTCTGCTGCTGACCACAGGCACCCTGTTCACCCTTTGCTCCCTCTTGCCCTTGCAGACCCTGGGCAGCAAAGAAAAGCTCCTGGGAGTCTGTGTATCGGAACACATTCTATATTTACAACAGAGATAAAAAATGAAAAAGAAGAAAAGCAAAATCTTAAAGAAAAGGAAAATCCCTGCTGGCTCAGGTTGCCCCAGCAGTGGGAGCCTCCCGGCTCAGCTCTCTGCAGAGCTCCTGCAGTGCAGCCAGCCAAGACCCGACAGACGAGGCCGAGTCTTCCAAGCCCTGCGCAGCTGATCTTGCAGTCTCTGCAAGATGGGATATCGCCCGCGCTGTATTGCCCGGAGGACATGCAGCGTTTGAAGTGCCAGCTCTGAGACGGCACTGCTCATGTCCTCCGTCAGGCGTTCAAGGGCTGCAAGAGAGAGGAACAGAGCCACGGTCAGATCCCGCATCTGCGGGGAGCCCAGGAGAGCCCCTTGTCAGGGCCATCGTGGCCGGCTCTTGCCATGGCCAGGAGGGAGCAGGGACCAAGGGGATCAGCCCGAAGCTGCTGGCCACGAATGCCCCCCGTGGCCCTGAAATCTCTGCGTGCTCTGCCCACGGGAGCAGAGCCCTCCGCAGCCGGGGCAGGACTCGCAGCTCTCCCCCCCGCCAGACCCCACTGCCAGCCCGCTGCCCTCACTCACCACTGCAGATCAGCTGGAGCTCTTGCTGCTGCCCCCTCAGGTGCCGCCCGGCGATTCCTGTGAACACAGAGCCTGTCACGGCGCCGGCGGCACAGCTCCCTGCCAGCGGCGCTGCCGGCGCTGTGGCCGCACGCCCTGCTGGCCCGGCAGGGCTCAGCCCGGGCCCTTGCCGCACGCTGCCGCCCCAGGGCACGGCTGCCAGAGGGCGGCAGCAGCGCCGAGCCCGGGCGGGGCTCCACGGCGCCGGGCCCGGCCGGCGCTGCCGGGGCTGCAGGCGGGGCCGGGGCCGCGCTGCGGCGGGGCGGGGAGGGAGCCCGGGCTCGGGGCTCACCCATGAACCGGATGGCCGCCTCTCGCAGGGGCTCCTGTGGGCTCTCCAGGTAGCGCAGGGCCCGGCGCAGGTGCTCGGCCGCTCGGCTCCTGTCCTCTGCCAGCTGCAGAGAGCGGCAGCAGGGGAGGCTTGGCGCGGGCTCAGCCCCCGGGCCGGGCGCTCGCTGCGCGCAGCCCCGGCCTCCCCTGCCCGCGCAGCCCTGAGGCGCGGCCAGCAGCCGCTGGCGCCGGGCTCCGGAGGGGGCAGAGCGCCGGCTGCTGCCCGGGGAGCCGCGGGGCCGCCCCGCAGCGCCGCCGGGCCGGGGCTCCGTGGGCACCCGGCTCGGGCCCGCAGGAGCCTGGAGAAGAGCCCGCGCGGCCTCTGGGTGCAGCAGCGGGCAGCGCACAGCGGCCAGCCCCGCACGCTGAGCACCGCGCTCAGGGGTCTTGTCCAGGCTGAGCCTGGGGCTTGCAAGCCGTCCTTACCAGGACCTCGGCAAACATCAAGAGTTTCTCCTCCTCCAACAGCTGCTTGAGTTCCCTCCTCTTCAGGAACCCGGCTGCACAGTGTAGTGTTTTCCGAGAAGCCTGGAGAGCAGCAGAGACGCGGAGATGGCCCCACAGCCCGGGGCACAGGACTCACATCCCTGTGCCAAGGCCTGGAGGTGGCTGTAGTCCGGGAGTTGACCAGGGCAGGAGGCAGCTGAGTCCCCTCCCCAGAGGGCCACCTGCAGCCCACGAGTCCTCACCTGTGCCACACGCCGATTCTCATCATGGCAGTGGAAGAAGAGTGGGAGCAGGCTCTGGCACACAATTGACTTCAGGGGCTTTTTTCCCTTGTCTACTACAAAGTCCATAATCTTGAAGAAGAGGTCAAAGGAGAGCAGCTGCACATGGCTGTTGTCCTGAAGGAAAGGAAAAAAACCTCAGCACCAACTACTGCAGGCCCACTGGAACAGTAGAAAACTCCACAGAGCACAAAGTTTCTGGGCAGCAACCATTGCCTGAGGCTGGGGACACAAAGCCTTACGTGGTCAAAGAGCAGCAGGAGTGCCTCAGCCAGCTTTGGGGCAGTGGTGCTGGATACCAGGATGTCTTTGTGCTGGAGCACATTTGTGAACACAGAGAGGGACATGCTGACCACCTCTCCATCTGCATCATCCAGCAGCTCCAGAAGGCTTGGAGACAGACTGCACATTCTTCTGGCCTGTGTGGAGCACAAGGCTGTGCTGGGAAGCCATGGACGGCTGCAGCGCCAGCAGCGCCCTGGCACTGCGAGCCCAGCCTGCTGCTGCAGGGCCCACAGGCCAAAGGCCTGGCCCAAAGCACGGGGGCAGGTGAGGCAGGAGAGCTGGGAGCAGCTGCCCCAGCTCCTGAAGCCCTGCCAGCCCAAGGAGCTGCTTTGCCCAGCGCAGCTTCAGCCGCTGCCCCCTTCTCACCATCAAGGGATCCTTGCTGAGCACCACGAGGCCTCTGAGCGCCAGGCGACGCCTCTGCCTGCATTCCCTCTGCAGGTACCTTGACATGATCTCCAGTATGCTGTCAGCACATTCCCTCAAGTCCAGGCACGTGAGCACCTGAAAGGCACAGGGCAGTGACGGGGAGCCGGCCGGCAGGAGCCCGGAACCGCACAGGGCTGGGCCCAGGCAGCAGCACAGGGCAGGGGCACCGTCCTGGCAGCTGTGGCTACGAGAGGGCAGAGAGCTGGGAGGCAGCTCAGCCAGGCAGTGCTGGCCTTGAGGCTCACCTCCACAAGGAACGCCAGGGCGGGCAGATCCCAGCGTGGCTTCTGTGTGCTGAGCAGCCCTAGCAGGCGGCGAGCAATCCCAGAACATAAGGAGAGAGAGACACGGCGCATCTCCCTGGAAGGGCAAAAAAGGCACCAAGACCCTGAGGTGGGGAGGTTAAACCTCTCCTAGGACTGACTCACAGAGGTCTGGTCTTTCCCCAGCATCCCTGGAGGGGATGTGAGCACTTTGTGAGGCAGCCCCTTCTGGACACCCTCCTCTCCCAGCCTTTCCCATTCTCCTTGGCCGTCCCTCAGTGACGAGGCCCTCTGGCCCATGACCACAGGGACTGTGTGGGGCACAGGGCACAAATGCTGGGGGCAGTGGGAGAAGGGATCTCACCTGGCCAGCAGACCCACGGCATAGTGCTGGGTGTGAGCACACAGCAGCGTGTCCCAGCCACGCTTGCGCTCCATAGCCACCACCACATTGTCACACCACAGTTGGCAGAGCAGAGCCTTCATGGCCTGCACTGCAAGCCTGTGTGCAGAGCAAAGCCCAGGTCACACTGGGAGCACTGGCGCTGGCCACAAGGGCTTGGGAAGGACAGGAGGACTGGGACCTGTTGGGCTTGCTGGGAAGGCGGTGTTCCTCCTGGCATGCTCTCCAGAAGTTTTCAAATTCCTCTGGTGGCAACTGCTGTGTGGTGATGACAACTTGGAAGAGCAGAGCCACAAAAATGCAGGAGTAATAAAGGCTCATTGCTTCATGGCACTCAGGCACAATCACCCAGATCACCAGAGTTGCCTGCAAAAGAAGCAGCCCAAGACAGTGCTCAGTGCCGAGGTGTCCATGGGGCAGGGCCCAAGGGCAGATGCAGGGGAGCGTGCAGGCCTGGTGCCCCCTGAGCCTGGCCCTAGCCCAGATTTCAGCCCAGTGCCTGAGGCATGGAGAGGATTGAGAGCTGCTGGAGAGGCAGCTGGGTGGTAAGCAAAGGCCAGTTCCAGAAACTCACAGCCAGGGCAAACACGTCCTTGTTGTCCCCATCAGAGGTGCATGCGCTGTGCACAGGCCAATCCTCCATCACGCAGAGCAGTGTTGGCAGCACCTTCTCCATTGTTGGTCTTGATGAGGCAATGGCTCTCCACATCATTGCAGCAGCTCTGTGGGATCAGAGCTCTGTGTCAGGGGCGTCTCAGTCACAGTACCATGCCCTGTGCAGCTGTGGGGGCCCAGGTGCCAGAGCCCCAGTGCCCTGAGGGGCAGGGAGGGAGCATTGGCAGCAGGCTCAGGAAACACAGGGGCCCGAGGCTCCTGGACCTCTCTGCCTGTCTGGCAGACCCCACAGCACAGGCTGTGCAGGGCCACGGGCCCTAAAGGCCGCTGAGCCCTGAGCTCTCCAGACACGTGGGCCCCGTACCTGTCACACGTTGGGGAACAGCGCAGGAGGGTCAGCACCACGTCAGCAGGGTGTTCTTCAGCCAGCCTCACAATGTCAGTTTGCAGCCCGGCATCCACTGTGACATGGGACATGAGACTCTGATGGATGTTCTTCACCTTAGCTGGCACCTGGAGGAGGCATGGGGAAGACTTGGAGCACTGTCCAGTGGGTGCAATTTCACCAGCTTCCCCCAAGAAGCGCTTCCCTTCCCACCACACTGTGCTGGCCTCAAAGGCTGAGGCGGCTCAGTGACCGAGGCCTGAGGGGACACACGATCCTGGGAGGCCGCCAGCCCTGGCTGCTTACCTGCTGCTGAGAAGTAACAGCACTCTGCTCAAAAAAATCTTTAGTGGGAGCATGAATCACAGTGGGAGCAGGCGTGGTGTCAGTATTTGTGATGGCCTGAGTCTCCTCAGTGTTGGCGGTTGTGATGGCCACGTCCTCAGTCACTGCCATGTCAGCCTTTGCCCTGTGATCACTGGAATTCATTGCAGCCTCAGAGTCTTCTGAGCACTCAGCTGAATCTGGTTTGGTGTCAGCATTTGTGATGCCCCGAGTCTCTCCAACAGTGTTGATGTTTATGATGGCCACGTCCTCAGTCAGTGCCATGTCAGCCTTTGCCCTTTGCTCGTTCATTGCAGCCTCAGAGTCTTCTGAGCACTCAGCTGAATCTGGTTTGGTGTCAGCATTTGCGATGCCCTGAGTCTCTCCAACAGTGTTGGCGGTTGTGATGGCCACGTCCTCAGTCACTGCCATGTCAGCCTTTGCCCTTTGCTCGTTCATTGCAGCCTCAGAGTCTTCTGAGCACTCAGCTGAATCTGGTTTGGTGTCAGCATTTGTGATGCCCCGAGTCTCTCCAACAGTGTTGATGTTTATGATGGCCACGTCCTCAGTCACTGCCATGTCAGCCTTTGCCCTTTGCTCGTTCATTGCAGCCTCAGAGTCTTCTGAGCACTCAGCTGAATCTGGTTTGGTGTCAGCATTTGCGATGCCCCGAGTCTCTCCAACAGTGTTGGCGGTTGTGATGGCCACGTCCTCAGTCACTGCCATGTCAGCCTTTGCCCTTTGCTCGTTCATTGCAGCCTCAGAGTCTTCTGAGCACTCAGCTGAATTTGGTTTGGTGTCAGCATTTGCGATGCCCCGAGTCTCTCCAACAGTGTTGGCGGTTGTGATGGCCACGTCCTCAGTCAGTGCCATGTCAGCCTTTGCCCTTTGCTCGTTCATTGCAGCCTCAGAGTCTTCTGAGCACTCAGCTGAATCTGGTTTGGTGTCAGCATTTGCGATGCCCTGAGTCTCTCCAACAGTGTTGATGTTTATGATGGCCACGTCCTCAGTCACTGCCATGTCAGCCTTTGCCCTTTGCTCGTTCATTGCAGCCTCAGAGTCTTCTGAGCACTCAGCTGAATCTGGTTTGGTGTCAGCATTTGTGATGCCTCGAGTCTCTCCAACAGTGTTGGCATTTATGATGGCCACGTCCTCAGTCACTGCCATGTCAGCCTTTGCCCTTTGCTCGTTCATTGCAGCCTCAGAGTCTTCTGAGCACTCAGCTGAATTTGGTTTGGTGTCAGCATTTGCGATGCCCCGAGTCTCTCCAACAGTGTTGGCGGTTGTGATGGCCACGTCCTCAGTCACTGCCATGTCAGCCTTTGCCCTTTGCTCGTTCATTGCAGCCTCAGAGTCTTCTGAGCACTCAGCTGAATCTGGTTTGGTGTCAGCATTTGCGATGCCCTGAGTCTCTCCAACAGTGTTGATGTTTATGATGGCCACGTCCTCAGTCACTGCCATGTCAGCCTTTGCCCTTTGCTCGTTCATTGCAGCCTCAGAGTCTTCTGAGCACTCAGCTGAATCTGGTTTGGTGTCAGCATTTGCGATGCCCCGAGTCTCTCCAACAGTGTTGGCGTTTATGATGGCCACGTCCTCAGTCACTGCCATGTCAGCCTTTGCCCTTTGCTCGTTCATTGCAGCCTCAGAGTCTTCTGAGCACTCAGCTGAATTTGGTTTGGTGTCAGCATTTGCGATGCCCCGAGTCTCTCCAACAGTGTTGGCGGTTGTGATGGCCACGTCCTCAGTCACTGCCATGTCAGCCTTTGCCCTTTGCTCGTTCATTGCAGCCTCAGAGTCTTCTGAGCACTCAGCTGAATCTGGTTTGGTGTCAGCATTTGTGATGCCCCGAGTCTCTCCAACAGTGTTGATGTTTATGATGGCCACGTCCTCAGTCAGTGCCATGTCAGCCTTTGCCCTTTGCTCGTTCATTGCAGCCTCAGAGTCTTCTGAGCACTCAGCTGAATCTGGTTTGGTGTCAGCATTTGCGATGCCCTGAGTCTCTCCATGGTCAGTGTTTGTGACAGCCACATCCTGAGTCATTGATGCGAGAAGAGCCTTCACCCAGATTTCAGTCACTGAGGTGTCAAAGTCTTCTGAGTGCTCCGCCAAATCTGGGCTGACATCAGGCTCTGCCTGGAGCTCGCTCAGCCCCGAGTCAGGCTGGGCCGGGCCCTCAGCTGCTGCAGTGCCGCTCTTTCCACGTCGAACGCAAAGGAACTTCCGAAACATCTGCAGGAGAACAAAGGACAGGGAAGCAGGGACGCTCCATGGCATGCTCCAGGCATGGTGCTCGGCTGAGCAGGGGCAGCAGGCCCAGCCCAGGTGGGGATGGCTGCAGGTACCTTCGCCGTTCTGCGGAAGCGGCCACGGCTGGATTCCTGCTCCTGTGTGCGCTGCAGGGCTGCATCTGGCAAAGAGCGAGCGCAGCCAGAGCTGAGGGGCTGCGGGAGAGGCCGGAGAACACAGCCCAGCCCTGCGCTGCCCAGGCAGGGAGAGCCCCGGGATGCCCTAGGGGGATGGAGCACGGCCACTGCGGGGTGTCTGCCCGGCCCCTCTTCCGTCCTGTCCGTGGGCATGTCCCCAGGGCATGGGATGGGATGGGATGGGATGGGATGGGATGGGATGGGATGGGATGGGATGGGATGGGATGGGATGGGGCCAAGCTGACGACCGCGATCAGCCCTGCAGCCCAGCTTTGCCGCTCACCATCCAGCAGTGGCTGGAAATGCTTGGGCTCTTCACGCTGTTGTGCTGGGGCAGCTCCAGGTCCTTTCTTTTTTTTCCCTCTGAAGACTTTAAACAGGCTGAGAAATCTGCCTGCCATGCCAGAGTCTGGCCTTTAAAGTACCTTAAAGAGATGCCTTTTGAAAGTTATGAATCAGTAAGTCCTTTAGTTGTGCCTTGAAGGCACCTTAGACAGAGAAACCTCAGGAAGACTGCAGGACAGCAAGCCCTGCACTTTGGTCTCAAGGGCTCCTGCCAGAATGAAAGGAGATGCCTCGTAAACAGTTTTGGTCCCTAAGTCCCAGGGTCTTGCCTCGAGTGCACAGGCCAGAAAGAGGGGAGATGCCTCAGAAAAGTTCTGAGTCACCAAGTCCCTCAGTCTGGCTCGCAGACACCTGCAAAAGAGAAGCCTCGGGAAGGCCACAGGCCACCAAGACCTGCAGTCTTGCCACGAGGTCACCTGTAGGAGGAAAACCTCGGAAAAGCTCCGGGTAGGACACGAACGAGCGCGCTGTGCGGGGGCTCCTCACAGCACCGCTCTGTCCCGTCCTATCCCGTCGCCTGCTCCGAGCACAGTGGCGCACTCTTGTCACTAACAGCTCCTATGTTACCACATGTCACAAAGGGCCCTTGGACACCGGGTTCCATTCCATGCCACGGTGACCGTGCTGCACCGTGTCACAAAAAGCCATCGCACAAACTGACTTCCGCCCTGGGGCCGCCCCCAGCCCACCCCAAGAGGCCCAGGTTGGAAGGAATCGCTGGCCCCAAGTGTCTAAGACAGCCCGACAGGATCTTTAGCAAGGGCTCAGAGCAGCAGCAAACGCTGCCCTGCTCTGCGGGCTCGGGGCAGCAGAAGGAGCCCCCAGGGCTGCCGACGCAGCCGCGCTGGCAAGGGCACGGGGCCTTCCAGGGAAGCTGGCACGGCCTCCTTGGGACACGTGCCGGCTGCTGGCCATCCTAAACCCACGGGTGCGACACGCACAAGGAGCGGGTGGGCCAGGGCGCGAATGCTGCTCTGAGCCCTGGGGCCCGGGCAGCGCTGGCATCAGCAGGTGTGGCAGAGTCCCCGCCCAAGCAGAGCTGCCACCCCCCGAGCCCTGGCAGCGCTGGTGCCCCTCTCCTGCCCCAGAGACCTGTGCCCCCGGGGGGCTCCTGTGCCAAAGCCCACGTGCAAGCCCAGTCTGTGATGTTCAGCGCTCCAGCTGCTGCATGTCTGTCTGTGTCGTAGCTGATGCAAGGCAAATATTTCCTCCAGACCCAAAGAGTGGTGCCTGAAAAGTCACAGGGCTACATCTATTTTTGATTTTTCTTTTCTTGAAGTTTTCCAGAGCCTGCTGATCATTTCCAAGGTTTTCTCCCTATCCCTAGGGCACCTTCTCCAGAAGTTCTGCTGTTACATGCTTTTGCATTTAGTGAAAGCTACCTGCAATGACCAGTGGATCAAAGCCCCGGGAAAACCCGAACTCCCCTGTGAAGCCGGGCAAAACATTTCTTTCTCAGATCTGAAGCCATTAAGTGCCAAGTACTGTCCCCAGCGCCACACCCTGTCCCCTGTAAGTGTGCTGATGCCATTTAAAAGGGGTTGCCAATGAAAACAACTTTTAACAGCTTGCTGCCTTAGCATTCAAATCCTTGGCCCGAAAAATCCCATGTCAACATTTCTGGTATTCGTAAATACCAAAGCTGTCATTTTCACCCTGGATTTCAGCGTCTCTGAACAGTCACACAAGGGTTTCCTTTTAAGCACTCCAGAACAAGTCCCTGGTGTTCAGCTATAACTTTTTCATCGGCATATACTCACAACTATCATTTTAGGCAGGAGCAGCAAAGCCAAGAATGAGCCAAACAGGCGATTCCTGTGTTCTCATGTCCTGCACAGCACCAACTGGGAACTCAAGAATGGATTCAGGAGCTTCAGGGGGCACAGGAAGGCACCAAGACTTTGGCATGCTGAAATGGACCAGCCTGCTGCCTGTGCCTGGGCTGTGCAGGGCTGAGCTCCATCTGGGTGGGCTAACAAAGGCTGAATGGACATGCCATGGCCCACAGGAGACTCCAAGTCCTGTGAGCTACACAATTCAGCTGTCAGCAGCTGAATTTTTCATGTTAGCTAGAAATCCAGGAGAGGAACAGGTAAACATGGAAAAGTGTTTTTCCAGTTCTAGCGACAGCTGTGCCTGCACAGCACCTGTGCTCATGGCAGGGTGGTGGGAACTGAATGATCTTTATGATACTTTATGCAACGCAATGTGTTCTGCCATTCTGTGATTGCCCAAGCTGAGAAGAAAACTTGAATTCTCCTCATGTTGGCAACCGCTGAGCAAACATGACAACATCAAAGAAGGCACGGGATTCTAATTTTCCTTCCATTGCCACCATTCCCACTGCTCAATCCCTACCACCACTGCAGACCTTGGAATTGGTTGAAGTTCCTGGTCCATGCATTAGATAGTCCAAAGAGAGCAAAACAAGCCTTGACAGAGCCAGAGGAGCTCTTTCTTGCAAAAGGAAACCACATACTTAAACTGAAGGAGCCTATATTTAGGTTAGAGGCTCTTGCCAGCACCTTCCAGGACTCTCTGCTGTGCACACAGTGCTTTCCATGCCCGCTCCCAACAGGCTTTGGGACGCAGAGCACAGCCTGGCTGGCTCTGCCAGCAGCACAGCCCAAACACGGGCGGAGGAAGAAGCAGCAGGGGCTGTTTTGCGGCCATGCCCAAGAGAGACTGGAAGGGTGCCCTCCCTCTGCTCTCCCTTGGTTGCCTTTCTGACTGGCTCTGAGCCTGGCGCTGCCATTCCTCCCTTGTGGGCACCAGAACCACACCCCGGATCCCGGCACTGCCTGACAGCGCTCCGGGCACCGGCACGGTTGCGTGTCCCAGTCTCGGGCACCGTGCTGCTGCTTCATTTGCCCTTCGGCACACCCAAAGCTGCCTGTTAAGCCCGGATGGTCTCTGGTTCTGCCCTCTTCCTGATCCTGTGCAGGAAGGGAGCATTGCTGTGCTTTCAGGAAGCTATTCTTGAAAACTTCCAGCATTCCAAGCTCCTTTGCTTGGAATGCTGTAGGATGCTTGTAGGAAATGACCGTGGATGCTTGTAGGAAAGGCATCCTGTGCTGTTCTTGTGAGCCAGCAAAGGCTTCCTAAAGATAAGGAAAGCCCCATATCTCTCCTGAGGAAGACACCAAGGTTGTCACCATGGCAACATGATGAAGGAGAGAAAGTTAAAAGATACGTACTCCAGCTGGCTCACAGAATGTCGTGGCTCCTTGTCCACCTATTAAGAACTTTGCTTCTTACTTACGACTAATGGGCAACGTATGTATTTGTGGAGTAAAAGTAAATATCTTGGAGAACTATAAAAGCAATATGTTACTCTAATAAGCTCTCTTATACACCCTTCTGATGGAGTCGTGGTGCTTTTTGCCGCGTCGCCCTGTATAGCGACAGGTGCTTGCCATGGAATCCCTCCCAGCTGGGCTCAGAGCATCCTCAGCTTGGCTCTTCCAAAACCCATGGGCTCCACGGTGCTCTGCAAGGCCTGGAACTGCACAGTGCTGTGGAACTGCACCTTCAGCACAGGGACCGTTCCAGCCTGAGCTGCCCTCCTTCCTCTGTGCCTGTGCACAAAGCACGGTGTGGGAGGGAACGGCAGCAGGGGCCTGTGTGTCCCAGGGCCCCGGATTTTGCCGCTTCAGCTCCACAGAGATGCAGGCAAAGTGAAGAAGCCAAACTGTTTATTAATAATGGAAGGCAAAGCAAAGGGATGAGCTGGCAGGGAAAAAAGGGGGATCAGCAGGATGTAAGGGCTAGAGGGAAAGAGCTGTCAAACGGGAGGGAGAGTGGAGGGAAAAAGAAGGGATGGGTATGGTCTGAGGGCCGGAGGGAAGGAGCTATCTATAAGCATATCCGAAGGCATGCAAGTTTCCCACAGGCTCAGCTGTGCCCATCATCAGCTGTGCCTGGAGTTCCAGCTGCTCTCTTCTGGTCTCAAGGTACTCTCATCTTCCATGGCATTTGGAGGTCTTAAACAAACACTGGTTCTTCTGAGCCACTTCTGCAGCTCTTTCACTGAATATCTGTTGAACTACTATGTTTGTCTGGGAAGGGCTGTCATCTCTCCTCAGGGCTTGAAGGGCTGGAAGAGAGAGGAACAGAGACTGGATCAGTGGGAATCCTAGGAGACCTTTCGGCCAGAGCCATCCCGCCCAGCTCTTGCCATGGCCACAAGAGAGGGGGTGTCAACTGGATCAACTGGCCACGAATCCGCCCTCCCGCATCCCTGAAATCACTGTGTGCTCTGCCCGCGCCACCCCTCATCCACACGAGGAGAGAAGCCCGCCGCAGCCGGGACAGGGATTGCAGCTCCCTGCCCAGGCAGAGCAGCTCTCCCTGCCAGACGCCACTGACAGCTCGCTGCCCTCACTCACCCTCGCAGATGAGATGGAGCTCTTCCTTGCGCCCCATCAGGAGCACCCCGGCCACCCCTGTGAACACAGAGCCTGTCACGGCACACGCCCTGCTGGCCCGGCAGGGCTCAGCCCGGGCCCTTGCCGCACGCTGCCGCCCCAGGGCACGGCTGCCAGAGGGCGGCAGCAGCGCCGAGCCCGGGCGGGGCTCCACGGCGCCGGGCCCGGCCGGCGCTGCCGGGGCTGCAGGCGGGGCCGGGGCCGCGCTGCGGCGGGACGGGGAGGGAGCCCGGGCTCGGGGCTCACCCATGAACCGGATGGCCGCCTCTCGCAGGGGCTCCTGTGGGCTCTCCAGGTAGCGCAGGGCCCGGCGCAGGTGCTCGGCCGCTCGGCTCCTGTCCTCTGCCAGCTGCAGAGAGCGGCAGCAGGGGAGGCTTGGCGCGGGCTCAGCCCCCGGGCCGGGCGCTCGCTGCGCGCAGCCCCGGCCTCCCCTGCCCGCGCAGCCCTGAGGCGCGGCCAGCAGCCGCTGGCGCCGGGCTCAGGGGCTTCTCCAGCTGAGCCTGGGGATTCTTGGTCGTCCTTACCAGGACCTCGGCAAACATCAAGAGTTTCTCCTCCTCCACCAGCTGCTTGAGTTCCCTCCTCTTCAGGAACCCGGCTGCACAGTGTAGTGTTTTCCGAGAAGCCTGGAGAGCAGCAGAGACGCGGAGATGGCCCCACAGCCCGGGGCACAGCACTCACATCCCTGTGCTAAGGCCTGGAGGTGGCTGTAGTCCGGGAGTTGACCAGGGCAGGAGGCAGCTGAGTCCCCTCCCCAGAGGGCCACCTGCAGCCCTCAAGTCCTCACCTGTGCCACACGCCGATTCTCATCATGGCAGTGGAAGAAGAGTGGGAGCAGGCTCTGGCTCACAATTGACTTCAGGGGCTTTTTTCCCTTGTCTACTACAAAGTCCATAATCTTGAAGAAGAGGTCAAAGGAGAGCAGCTGCACATGGCTGTTGTCCTGAAGGAAAGGAAAAACACCTCAGCACCAACTACTGCAGGCCCACTGGAACAGTCGAAAACTCCACAGAGCACAAAGTTTCTGGGCAGCAACCATTGCCTGAGGCTGGGGACACAAAGCCTTACGTGGTCAAAGAGCAGCAGGAGTGCCTCAGCCAGCTTTGGGGCAGTGGTGCTGGATACCAGGATGTCTTTGTGATGGAGCATATTTGTGAACACAGAGAGGGACATGCTGACCACCTCTCCATCTGCATCACCCAGCAGCTCCAGGAGGCTTGGAGACAGACTGCACATTCTTCTGGCCTGTGTGGAATACAAGGCTGTGCTGGGAAGCCATGGACGGCTGCAGCGCCAGCAGCGCCCTGGCACTGCGAGCCCAGCCTGCTGCTGCAGGGCCCACAGGCCAAAGGCCTGTCCCAAAGCACGGGGGCAGGTGAGGCAGGAGCGCTGGGAGCAGCTGCCTCAGCTCCTGAAGCCCTGCCAGCCCAAGGGGCTGCTTTGCCCAGCGCAGCTTCAGCCGCTGCCCCCTTCTCACCATCAAGGGATCCTTGCTGAGCACCACGAGGCCTCTGAGCACCAGGCGACGCCTCTGCCTGCATTCCCTCTGCAGGTACCTTGACATGATCTCCAGTATGCTGACAGCACATTCCCTCAAGTCCAGGCACTCGAGGACCTGAAAGGCAGAGGGCAGTGACGGGGAGCCGGCCGGCAGGAGCCTGGAACCGCACAGGGCTGGGCCCAGGAAGCAGCACAGGGCAGGGGCACCGTCCTGGCAGCTGTGGCTACGAGAGGGCAGAGAGCTGGGAGGCAGCTCAGCCAGGCAGTGCTGGCCTTGAGGCTCACCTCCACAAGGAATGCCAGGAAGGGCAGATCCCAGTGTGGCTCCTCCCTGCTGAGCAGCCCGAGCAGGCGGCGAGCAATCCCAGAACGCAAGGAGAGAGAGACACGGCGCATCTCCCTGGAAGGGCAAAAAAGGCACCACGACCCTGACCTGGGGAGGTTAAACCTCTCCTAGGACTGACTCACAGAGGTCCGGTCTTTCCCAAGCATCCCTAGAGGGGATGTGAGCACTTTGTGAGGCAGCCCCTTCTGGGCACCCTCCTCTCCCAGCCTTTCCCATTCTCCTTGGCCGTCCCTCAGTGACGAGGCCCTCTGGCCCATGACCACAGGGACTGTGTGGGGCACAGGGCACAAATGCTGGGGGCAGTGGGAGAAGGGATCTCACCTGGCCAGCAGACCCACGGCATAGTGCTGGGTGTGAGCACACAGCAGCGTGTCCCAGCCACGCTTGCGCTCCATAGCCACCACCTCATTGTCACACCGCAGTCGGCAGAGCAGAGCCTTCATGGCCTGCACTGCAAGCCTGTGTGCAGAGCAAAGCCCAGGTCATACTGGCAGCACTGGCACTGGCCACAAGGGCTTGGGAAGGACAGGAGGACTGGGACCTGTTGGGATCGATGGGAAGGCGGTGTTCCTCCTGGCATGCTCTCCAGAAGTTTTCAAATTCCTCTGGTGGCAACTGCTGTGTGGTGATGACAACTTGGAAGAGCAGAGCCACAAAAATGCGGGAGTAATAAAGGCTCATTGCTTCATGGCACTCAGGCACAATCACCCAGATCACCAGAGTTGCCTGCAAAAGAAGCAGCCCAAGACAGTGCTCAGTGCCGAGGTGTCCATGGGGCAGGGCCCAAGGGCAGATGCAGGAGGAGCAGCGGGCCTGGTGCCCCCTGAGCCTGGCCCTAGCCCAGATTTCAGCCCAGTGCCTGAGGCATGGAGAGGATTGAGAGCTGCTGGAGAGGCAGCTGGGTGGTAAGCAAAGGCCAGTTCCAGAAACTCACAGCCAGGGCAAACACGTCCTTGTTGTCCCCATCAGAGGTGCATGCGCTGTGCACAGGCCAATCCTCCATCACGCAGAGCAGTGTTGGCAGCACCTTCTCCATTGTTGGTCTTGATGAGGCAATGGCTCTCCACATCATTGCAGCAGCTCTGTGGGATCAGAGCTCTGTGTCAGGGGCGTCTCAGTCACAGTACCATGCCCTGTGCAGCTGTGGGGGCCCAGGTGCCAGAGCCCCAGTGCCCTGAGGGGCAGGGAGGGAGCATTGGCAGCAGGCTCAGGAAACACAGGGGCCCGAGGCTCCTGGACCTCTCTGCCTGTCTGGCAGACCCCACAGCACAGGCTGTGCAGGGCCACGGGCCCTAAAGGCCGGTGAGCCCTGAGCTCTCCAGGCACGTGGGCCCCGTACCTGTCACACGTTGGGGCACAGCGCAGGAGGGTCAGCACCACGTCAGCAGGGTGTTCTTCAGCCAGGCTCACAATGTCAGTTTGCAGCCCGGCATCCACTGTGACATGGGACATGAGACTCTGGTGGATGTTCTTCACCTTAGCTGGCACCTGGAGGAGGCATGGCGAAGACTTGGAGCACTGTCCAGTGGGTGCAATTTCACCAGCTTCCCCAAGAAGTGCTTCCCTTCCCACCATACTGTGCTGGCCTCAAAGGCTGAGGCGGCTCAGTGACCGAGGCCTGAGGGGACACACGATCCTGGGAGGCCTCCAGCCCTGGCTGCTTACCTGCTGCTGAGAAGTAACAGCACTCTGCTCAAAAAACTCTTTAGTGGGAGCATGAATCACAGTGGGAGCAGGCGTGGTGTCAGTATTTGTGATGGCCTGAGTCTCCTCAGTGTTGGCGGTTGTGATGGCCACGTCCTCAGTCACTGCCATGTCAGCCTTTGCCCTGTGATCACTGGAATTCATTGCAGCCTCAGAGTCTTCTGAGCACTCAGCTGAATCTGGTTTGGTGTCAGTATTTGCGATGCCCCGAGTCTCTCCAACAGTGTTGGCGTTTATGATGGCCATGTCCTCAGTCAGTGCCATGTCAGCCTTTGCCCTTTGCTCGTTCATTGCAGCCTCAGAGTCTTCTGAGCACTCAGCTGAATCTGGTTTGGTGTCAGCATTTGCGATGCCCTGAGTCTCTCCATGGTCAGTGTTTGTGACAGCCACATCCTGAGTCATTGATGCGAGAAGAGCCTTCACCCAGATTTCAGTCACTGAGGTGTCAAAGTCTTCTGAGTGCTCCGCCAAATCTGGGCTGACATCAGGCTCTGCCTGGAGCTCGCTCAGCCCCGAGTCAGGCTGGGCTGGGCCCTCAGCTGCTGCAGTGCCGCTCTTTCTTCGTCGAACGCACAGGAACTTCCGGAACATCTGCAGGAGAACAAAGGACAGGGAAGCAGGGACGCTCCATGGCATGCTCCAGGCATGGTGCTCGGCTGAGCAGGGGCAGCAGGCCCAGCCCAGGGGGGGATGGCTGCAGGTACCTTCAGGGTTTTGCGGAAGCGGCCACGGCCGGGTTCCTGCTCCTGTGTGCGCTGCAGGGCTGCATCTGGCAAAGAGCGAGCGCAGCCAGAGCTGAGGGGCTGCGGGAGAGGCCGGAGAACACAGCCCAGCCCTGCGCTCCCCAGGCAGGGAGAGCCCCGGGATGCCCTAGGGGGATGGAGCACGGCCACTGCGGGGTGTCTGCCCGGCCCCTCTTCCGTCCTGAGCATGGGCATGTCCCCAGGGCATGGGATGGGATGGGATGGGATGGGATGGGATGGGATGGGATGGGATGGGATGGGATGGGATGGGATGGGATGGGATGGGATGGGATGGGGCCAAGCTGACTACCGCCATCAGCCCTGCAGCCCAGCTTTGCCGCTCACCATCCTGCAGTGGCTGGAAGTGCTTGGGCTCTTCACGCTGTTGTGCTGGGGCAATTCCAGGTCCTTTCTTTTTTTTCCCTCTGAAGACTTTAAACAGGCTGAGAAATCTGCCGGCCATGGCAGAGTCTGGCCTTTAAAGCACCTTAAAGAGATGCCTTTTGAAAGTTATGAATCAGTAAGTCCTTTAGTTGTGCCTTGAAGGCACCTGAGACAGAGAAACCTCAGGAAGACTGCAGGACAGCAAGCCCTGCACTTTGGTCTCAAGGGCTCCTGCCAGAATGAAAGGAGATGCCTCGTAAACAGTTTTGGTCCCTAAGTCCCAGGGTCTTGCCTCGAGTGCACAGGCCAGAAAGAGGGGAGATGCCTCAGAAAAGTTCTGAGTCACCAAGTCCCTCAGTCTGGCCTTGCAGACACCTGCAAAAGAGAAGCCTCGGGAAGGCCACAGGCCACCAAGACCTGCAGTCTTGCCACGAGGTCACCTGTAGGAGGAAAACCTCGGAAAAGCTCCGGGTAGGACACGAACGAGCGCGCTGTGCGGGGGCTCCTCACAGCACCGCTCTGTCCCGTCCTATCCCGTCGCCTGCTCCGAGCACAGTGGCGCACTCTTGTCACTAACAGCTCCTATGTTACCACATGTCACAAAGGGCCCTTGGACACCGGGTTCCATTCCATGCCACAGTGACCATGCTGCAGCGTGCCACCAAGGGCCCTTGCACACACTGCCTTCTGCCCTGGGGCCGCCCCCAGCCCACCCCAAGTGGCCCAGGTGTGAAGGAATCGCTGGCCCCAAGTGTCTAAGACAGCCCGACAGGATCTTTAGCAAGGGCTCAGAGCAGCAGCAAACGCTGCCCTGCTCTGCGGGCTCGGGGCAGCAGAAGGAGCCCCCAGGGCTGCCGACGCAGCCGCGCTGGCAAGGGCACGAGACTGTTGTTATGATATTTTATGAAAATCCTTTTGTCAGGATTTTCTTCTCCTGAGAAGCTGAGGGCCTCAGCTTCAAGTTGTAAACAATTATTATCTACTAGTGTAGAATGCAACAGGTGCATTCTTGATTGGTCGATATTGGATGTTTCTACTTAATAACTATACAATGAGGCTGCTGGTTCGGGCTCTTTGGGAGTCACAAGCCGTTGTTATACATTCCTTTCTATTCCTGTCCAGCCTTCTGATGCATCTTTCTCTCTGTTCTTTTAGTATAGGTTTAGTGTGATTTTTTTAATATAATATATATCATAATATAATAAACCAACCTTCTGAAACATGGAGTCAAGATTTCTCCATTTCTTCCCTCATCCTAGCTGCCCTGCAGACCACACAGGGCCTTCCAGGGAAGCTGGCACGGCCTCCTTGGGACACGTGCCGGCTGCTGGCCATCCTAAACCCGCGGGTGCCACACGCACAAGGAGCGGGTGGGCCAGGGCGCGAATGCTGCTCTGAGCCCTGGGGCCCGGGCGGTGCTGGCATCAGCAGGTGTGGCAGAGTCCCCGCCCAAGCAGAGCTGCCACCCCCTGAGCCCTGGCAGCGCTGGTGCCCCTCTCCTGCCCCAGAGACCTGTGGCCCCGGGGGGCTCCTGTGCCAAAGCCTGCGTGCACTGGGGGCTCTGCTCCTTCCTGCAGGGGCTGATGGCAGCAGCACCTGGAGCAACTGCTGGAACACTTGGTCTCTGTCGGATGATGTTGCTCCTTCCTGGTATGAATCTTTTTCATGGAAGGCAGTGGCAATAGCACCAAAACACCATCCATTTCTGAGTTTCCCAGGGCAATCAGATTGCAAAGGAACACTGTGAAGTTTCCTTGTACTTTTCTGACTGTCTTTTCTGCCTTGTGGAAAAAATAGAATCTGCCCAGCCTCTGATATTCTCGGCTTCAGTTGCTGCCTGTCTTGCTCTGGCAGCTCCTGTCCAACTACAACTGTGTCCCTGCTGAGCACAGCAATGGGCGGCCACAAAGTGGGAAGTAACCCAGTGAACATCAAGGCAGACACATGTGAAAGTGCAGAGGATAGGGATAACTCTGGAAGGAGAAGCTGTTCTGTGTCTCTGGTTATGGTGCCCACAGCCTGAAAGCAGCAGCCAAGAGAAGTGCTGTAAGCAGACAGGTGCAGTTTTGGGCACCACAATACAAAAAGATATGAAGGCGTTATCCAGAACGCAAAGGAGGATTGCAAGGATGGGGTGTGATCTGGAGGGGAAGCCCTAGATGCAGCTGAGGCCACTTGGTCTGTTCCTCCTGGAGGACAGTAAAGTCATTGTGGTGTTCAGCATCCTCCTGAGGGGAATCAGAGGGGATGGTGCAGGTCTCGTCACTGTTGGGACCAGTGACAGAGCTGGAGAAAAGGGCAGGGAGCTGGGACAGGGCAAGTTTCATTTCCGTATCAGGGAAAGGTTTTTCACCCAGAGCATGGTCGGGCACTGGGACAGGTTCCCCATTGGCGCAGCCCAGCGCAGCCCGGGCCAGCTCTTGTGAAAACTCCGGCGCTGCGCCAGGAGTGGGGAACAGTCAAGGCGTGGGTTCTGCCTGCGGCTGCACCCGATGAGCTCAGGGGTTCAGTGGTTCAGGATCTGATAACTGCGGCACAGAGCGGGCAAAAGACAAGGAGGAGGCTGTTTGACTGTGAGGTTCCACAGGCAAAGGTTTATTCCAAGGAAAGGATTTGGAAGCAAAGAGCCGCAAGCACTTCTGTGCACGGGATTTTATAGAGGTACCACTCAGGGGGTGGATACAAACGATTGAGCAGTAAGGAATCTTCAGGAGAGCAGTAAGGGGATTACATCAGTTGCTTGGCACCACTTAGGACAGATGGGAGGAGAGGGTAGTGTGGGAACCCAGGACATCCCTCTGGGTGCCCTGGATGGCCAGAGCTGCTGGCAGGGGGCTCGGAGACCCTGGCATGCAGCCAAAGACACACGTGGGGTTTCGATCTTAGCCCATGGAGAAAATTACTAACTCTGTATGAAGAATTACAAGCCACACACAAGTTTAGATTGCATAGTAGAGATATTCACAAAGTGAAAGGAAGGATTTTTGAGTGCTGTACAAAGGGGTTTTAAGCCTCGTACGCAGGGGTCCAAGTTTTGTACATGGGGGTCATGGAGTTTTAAGATGGAGGGATTTGGGTGTGCCCTGTCCTCTTTCTTTCTCCTTCCTAGCCTCCATGTCTTTGGTGATGCTGGCACTCACAGATTGGTTTAGAGTAGAAAGTCACCATTCAATATAGATGATGGGCATTGGGGAAAAAGCATAAACATGTAACACGTAATGTGTGATATAAAAGATGGCACCAGCCCCCTGGGAGGGCAGTGTGCCTTTGTCTGAGCTGCTGAACGGGCCACAGCAGTTCAGGAGAAGAATCTTTTAGATAACCAACAATAAACAACCTTGAGGCGGGACAACAGAAGACTACTGAGTCTTTCTTTGAAGGCACGGGTTGGAGCAGAGACTTTTCCATCTTTCGGGGTCACCCCAATCCGGGGCACGAGACCCCACAGGGTAGGTCACATGGGCCAGTGGGGCTTTGAGGAATAGGGCAATTCCAAAGGGGTGGTGCAGTCAGGGATTGGCCCAAGACAAAACTGAGGAAGATTCCAGAATCAAGGGCTGGGTTACATTGACGGGCAGGGAAGGAGCAAAGTGTGGGGAATGGCATGAGGGACAGCTTTGAGGGAGGACAAAACCTAGGGGCAAACCAGCTTGGGGAAAACAGGGCTACATTAAAACAAACTATTACACAATAACTGATAAAATAAACACGGACCACAACACGCCAGGGAAATGGGCACAGCACCAAGCCCGTCTGAGTTTGGGAAGTGTTTGAACACCATTGAGCAGTCACACAAGCTTTCAGACACTCCATAAAAATTCATGGGTTGTGAACTCTACGTTTACATGAGCATATACTCCTGAACATTACTTTAGGCATGTTTGAAGAAACTCCTTTTATGTTCTATCGTACCCCAGCTCCTTGTAGATTGTGTGGAACATGTCATCCTTTTGTTTGCATTGCCTGTTAGGACTACAAAAAAGAATATTGGTGCTGGGTGAGTCAGAGACAGCCAGTGTGTGTTAAGTGTCGTATACAGGGGATAAAAATAAGGAAAAGAGAAAGAAGTACTACTACATACTGGTAAGTTTGGAGATTTAGATAGCATTAAGGATGAATAACACAGGAAGTAAAGAGGTTATTAAAAAGAGTCCACTAGAATGTATTTTAGCACATGAGCAAGACTTGGGAGGAATGCCAGAGGGTAATTTTTCAGTGAAAGGGAATCTGATTAAATACTGTACCCAGTGGTAGCCTTGGTATCAATTAGAAAGTGGTGAAAAGTGACGCCCTAATGGAACTTTAAATGATCCTACATTGTTACAGTTGATGTTATTATTAAGAAAAGAAAAAAAAAACCTGAAACCAAGTGATATATGCAGACATGTCGTTTTTTTTTTCCCTGAAGAGTAAACCTGAGTGGCAGAAAGAATGTGGCATTGATTTGGCCCCACAGGAGCCTTTAGTGCTCACTTTGGCATGAGATAAGAGGCAGAAAATCAAGAGATGTTGTTGAGCATGTAGCACAGGGCAGAGATGTTTGAAATTGGCTAAAAAGCAGGAGGAAGATTGTGTTATAGATGTCCAAAACTTACAGCCCAGTTACCCCAGGCCAGCTGTACGCTCCCCCATAACCAACCACTCCGGCCCTGAATTGAACCCGAACAGTAGTGGCAATGAGATGAATAATCCTGGTGAGGGGACAATTTCAGAGACCCCAGTGACAACACATACAAGGAATGAAACCAAGAGAGCTTTGCCTTTAGTCACCCCCTTAAGGCAAGCAGTGGGTCCCTCAGGAGAAGCCATGTGGGTGATTATCTGCTTTTCTACTTGTGCCCTGAATGGTTGGCAGGAAAAAGTTAAAATGTAGAGAGAAAACCCTAACAAAGTAGCCAGAAGATTGGAGTTCACAGTCAAGAGTCAAGACCCAGACTAAAGTGATCCTGACTTCATGTTGACAGAGCTAGCAAAACCAGAAAAGGAGCTGGTGATAAAGATAGCCAGAGCACATGTGCAGGGACAAGTTGCTAGTGGAGCCTTACAAGGTACAGTGGACCAGTTGTTTCCTACTGTAAACCCTTTGTGGGACCCGAATGATGCAGGCAGCTGTGCAATGTTAACGAGATAACAGGAACTAGTGAAATTTGAATGGAAAAATGCCATTCCAAAAGCAGTAAATTGGTCAGCAATATATAATGTTACACAGGCACAGCACGAGTCACCCACTGACTTTGTGGACAGGCTCTGAGCAGCTGTTGTAAACACACAGCCCCAGATCCCTGGTCAGATATGGGAAAGCATGGACGAAGCAGAGGCAGGGGCGAAGATATCAGAGGCAGAGGAGGTTCAAACCAGCCACAGACCAAGCTGGGCCCAAATCAATGTGCATACTGTAAGAAAGAGGGACACTGGAAATGCCAGTGCCCAGAGGCAGCAGACAAAGTACACAAAACTACTGGAATCACTCTCGATGGTAAGAAATGACCGAGACTGGCAGTTCTTGCCCTAGCAGGCCCACTGGTTAAAATACAGCTAAAGAATGACAAAGAAGTTGAATTTTTAGGTAATACTGGAGACACATTTTCAGTCTTGAATCAAGCATTGATAGCCAAAAGTGAAAAAACTATCTTCAAGTAATAGGAGCCACTGGCCAGCCAGAAAATGCATTCTTCCTGAAACCACTTAAATGTAAAGTCGAGAAGAAAATGGGAATACATCCGTTTCTTTATTTACCAAACTCACCCAAATCTGTCCTAGGCAGGGATTTGCTTGAAAATTTAAAAGCGACAGTTCAGTTTAGAAAAAGAAAAATGAAATTTAAGGTACCTGAAGACAAATTGGTTTCAGCAGTAGGACTGACAATTGACACAAGAGCGACAAACAATAATAACTATTTAGAGCAAGTATTGAATCAGGTGCACCGAAGGGTGTGGGATACTGATACCCCAGGAAAATCAAAACAGGCAGACCCTGTTAAAATGGAGCTACAGACAAGAGTTAGGCCAGTAGTCAGAAAGCAATACCCTTTAAGATTAGAAGATGGGAATGGAATGATGCCAACAATCCATAAATTCCTGACATGAGGATCATTGGAAGAGTGGGAGTCAAAATTTAATACTCCTAGATTAGCAAGAAAGAAACCTAATGGAACTTAGAGACTAGTGCCAGATTGACAGGCAATTAATGGCTTATACCTTACTACCTTACTAGCTAAACTTTGAGATGATTTTATTTGGTTTTCAGTGATAGATCTGATAGATGCTTTCTTCTGCCTGCCACTTGCAGAAGCAAGTCAAAATAGATTTGCTTTCAAATAGGAGAACCCGAGCACAGGCAGGAAAAAGCAACTTAGCTGGGCAGTATTACCTCAAGGGTTGAAAAACCTTCCCAGTTTTGGGAAAGGATTGGCTAAAGAATTAGAGTAATAGCAATCTCTGCCTGGGGAAGGAACACTCCTACAGCATGGTGATGACCTGTTAGTTGCTACTGAAACTACTAAAGGATGCTTTGAGTGGGCAGTGAACCTTTTGAATTTTCTTGGACTGAATGGTTATCGAGTACCTCAACAGGAAGCCCGGCTGGAACAGCAACAAGTGACCTACCTTGAATATGGGGTCTCCGGAGGACAAGGGTCTTTGGGAAGTGCCCAGAAGGAAGCAATTTGCCAGACACCTCGACCACAAACCCTAAGATAACTCCGTGCTTCCCTTGGAATGACAAGTTGGTGCCAACTGTGGATATACAGCTGCAGGTTGATCATGAAACCTTTATGCAAATTGGTGAAAATCTCTCAAAATACCACGATATGGACCCCCAAATTGAACAGGGCCTTTGAAGAATTGAAGCGTGGACTCATGAGGGCCCCTGCTGTGGGGCTGCCTGACGCGAGCAAGCCGTTTTGGTTATTCTCCCATGAGAGACGGAATAGATTGAGGGGTTCTGGCACAACGCCGGGGCCCGTACGAAAGGGCAGTGGCCGATTTTTCTAAACAACTCGAGACGGTGAGAAAGGGCTGGCCCGCCTGCCTTAGGGCAGTAGCAGCGGTGATCATGAACATTGAAGAAGCAAGAAGCTTACCCTAGAGCAAAAGATGACTGTCTCAGCGTCACACACGCTGTCGGCTGTTTTAGATCAGAAAGGGAACCATTGGCTGTCTTCCTCGAGGTTCCTAAACTACCAAGCAGTGCTGGCCAAATCCGATGGTACTGAAATTCAAGTGACCAGTAGAGTTAACCCTGCCTCTTTTCTGCAAGCAAACTCCAAAGCTGAACCTGTAGTACACTGTTGCGGTGTGTTTTTTGTTTTATTGGTATGATTAGGGATTGATTTGTTATTTTGTAATTTCTATATGTTGTCCTTTTCTTGTTTTTAGAGTGGCACAGGCTGCCCATTTTGTCTTTTATGTTTTTAAACCTAGACTTATTCTTCTATTGTTCTTTAGTTTAGTTAAGTGGTTGGTTTTTTGTTTGTTACCTAGCTATTCCCTGCCAAGTTCTAAACCCCTCCTATCCATACCCCTTCCCCAGAACTTTCTTTACTCCTCCTTCCATGAAATGCCAACCTCTCCCCAAACCTGCCTTTTGCCTAGAAACTTCCCTGTCAGTTTTGCATTCTTGTAAGCCCCATTAGTTTACTGAAGCTCTTCTCCTGCCTTGAAATTCTTCATTGGTTTTATACATTGTATTCCCCGCCTTGTGTTTCTCCTGATTAGTTAAAGATGGTATCCTGCCCGGAGCCCTCCCCTTGAGGCCCCTGAGCTGTTGTCTGCCCCGAGTTCGGGGTCCGGGGACCCTGGGGAGGGGAGTTTTACCATGGAACAGAGTTACCCCAGTTCCAGCCCAGGAGCGGTGCTGCTGCCCTTTTGTTCCGTGCTGCGCCCCGCTGGTAACTGGGATTTTGCCGAGCCCGAGAGAGGGGCACTGTCACCCCCGCCCCGTCACCATCCAGCCGGGACGCGCCACGGTACACGACTGCCAGAGACCATGGAGGCTGTGCACTCCTGCGCCCAGACCTCAAGGAACAGCCGCTCCCAGATGCCATGGACTGGTTCAGCCAGGAGCTGCTGCTGTGATGGCAGCAGCTTTGGGAGACAGGGAGTGCGAGTGGCGGCTACGCTGTGAGCACAGTCTCAGAGGTCATCGAGTCAAAGCCATTGCCTGCAGGAACCTCAGCACAAGAGGCTGAGCTGATAGCCCTCCCTCTAGCATGAGAAGGGGCAAAGGGAAGGGAAGTTCATGTTTGCACTGATTCCAAATACGCCTATGGAATTGTTCATGCCCACGGAGCCATATGGAGGGAAAGAGGACTCCTGACTGCACCAAAGAAGACGGTCAAATATGCAGCTGAAACCCTCAGGCTCCCCGAGGCGGTGGAAGTCCCGTTGCAAGTGGCAGTTGTGCACTGCTGAGGGCACTCTACAGGTAACACCCACCTGGAAGCAGGTGACAGATTTGCAGATTGTGAAGCTCGAATCGCTGCTGAGAGAAATGAACCACTTGTGGCAGCTCTAATACGTACTGCAGTATCAACTAAGCAGCCTGTAAATACCAACCTTCTGATGATAAATGGATTCATGAAAGTAAAGGAAACCTTTAGAAAATGGTTGGGGACAATTAGGAACAGGTCAACTAATAATACCAGAAGAGTAAATGAGACAGTATGTGGAATCTGAACATGATAAGACTTGCTGGGGAGCAGAACCCAATACCTAAAGGTACCAATTGCAGGCCCAGGCTTGCAGAACATTGCTAAAGAAGGAACATCACAATGTGTGACTTGTTAGAAGAAGGATCCAAATCCAAGAGTCAGGCTAGAACAAGGGGTTATTAGCAGAGAAGCTTTTCCTGGAGACTTATGGCAGACAGACTTTGCTGAACACCCAAGAAAGGGGGGTTTCCAATATTTGCTGGTACTTACTGATACTTTCTCTGGGTGGCCAGAAGCGTTCCCTTGTAGGACAAAGACAGCTAGAGCATTCATAATAAAAGTATTGTTGAATGAGATCATACGTAGGTTTGGTGCACCTAGAGAAATATCCTGGCAGAGGATCTCACTTCTGTGCACAAATGGTGCAAGCTGTCAGCAAAGCATTAGGAATCCAATGGCAGCTCCACACGCCCTACAGACCACAAGCTAGTGGTCAACTGGAAAAGCTGAATCATATGAACAATGAACAGAGAGCTAAACTTTGTCAAGAAGTGCATTTATATTGGTATCAAGCTCTACCTATTGCCTTTATCAAACTCAATAAAGCCTAGGTCTAAAGAAAAAGCCCAATTGAAATGCTTTATGGCAGACCTGATGGATTAACTGTTAGTCATGATGAAAATTTGGTGCAAGATGGTAGTCAATATATCTATGACTATTGAATGGCTATAAACAAGCAATTGCACTAGAAGTTTAGTACTGTATTTAATAATCAATCTAAGCAGCCAGATCATAAATTGCATACAATTGATCCGGGTGGCTGGGTGTATGTTAAGAATTTTACAGGTGATCCTCTGCAGGAAAAGTGGGAAGGACTGTTCCAAGTGCTCCTGACTACCTTTTTCTGTTTGAGTAAAGGAAAGACCTACCTGGATTCACTACAGCCCTTCGATCTTCTTGATTCATGAAATCACCAACTAAACCCTGGAGGACCAAACCTGTTGGGGATCGTGGACTAATCTTTAAATTCACTCCTAAGCCATTAAATCCATATTGCATTTCACTGTCTTTTTCATTGGTTATACTGTCACTGCTGCTGATGTTAACACCTGTGTAACACTAATAGGAAGCATAGCTAATTATACAGGACGCGGGGATTGCAGGCTTTGCGGAGAGGTGCAACAATGGAACCTTCCCTGAGCAGGGGTGCCATCAAGCAATTGGTCAGACTGGAACCCCTACAGCTTACACAATGCTAGCGCCCAGTGTAGACAGGCAGGATCTTCTTGGGAAAGCCCCTTTTCCAATTACTGCCTATCAGCGAGTCAGTCAGTCACATATACACGGGGCTGAACAACTCTGGAACAAATCTCGGCAGCTTTTCCGGTAGCGCAGCCGGGTGGGTCAGTGTCCCTCAGCCCATGAGTGATCCGTGGAGAAACTGTCTTTTTGATAGACATACGGGACACAAGCCAGTGGGAATGAACAGCAATTGCCATCTTCCTGATGCATCTTGGTGCCCTTGAGGGAAGGGAACGGCATTCAAACAATCAGCAGGTAACTGGCCTGGCCAATGTACCATGGGATCCCTTATCCCTTGGTTACAGGCATAAATCACACTCATGAAATGACAGGTATTATTCGAGGACTGTGGAAGAACAGACTCACTAAGAGAACACCCAATAACCCAGTGGTGTGATACAGTAACAGTTTTCACAGTTTTGTGAGGGCATTGCTCCCAAATTGAGGAATTGCACAACTGGGAAAGGCAATTTCAAACATCTCAGCCGCAATGGAACTGATTGCCAATTCAACAGCAGATGCCTTAGTGTCTCAGGGTGACGTTGTGATGCTTGTATCCCCAATCATGTGTTCTGTTTATGCTGGATATTATGTTCTGTGCCTTCAAGACTGGCTCTGAAAGCAGCGTTTTGTTTGGATTTCTTATCAGCCCGCTCCCCCACAGCTGGCAGTACACAGAGACGGGGCAGTACATTGTGCGGCTTTTGCTTTTTGCTTGGCTTTTTGCTTTGCTCTTGCTCTTGCTCTTGCCTTGCTCCTGCTTTGCCCTTGCTTTTGCTTCTGCTCGTTAGTTAGTTTAGCTAAGCAGTCTGATTTTTCCCTGGACAGTTTTTTTTCCTTTCCCTTTTTTGGAGCCACTCAAACCTGCTCTGGACTGGGACCTGGGAAACACCAAGAGTTTGCACCTTGTGGCCTGCAGCAGCCATCCCCAGCGCCAGAGGGACTGAGAACAGAGGGACCACTCCCAAGAGAGACTTTCTGAATTTGTCATCCTTTTCTGAGCGGTGAAAGAGTCTTGTCATCCGGGATTGTTCATTTGTGTGCTGGGGAGTGCTTTGCCTGTGAAATAAACAGCTTCTGTCCACTTCTCTCCAAGGAATCCTTCCCGAACCGGCTGGGAGGAGAGGCTGTGTGGGTTTGCTATCTGGAGGAGACCGTTGGGAGGTTTTCTCCCAAATGTGCCCTAAACCAGGACACTTAGGAAGATTACAAACAGAAACAGACTCACTAAAAGAAGTAGTCTTTCAAAACCGCAGAGTGTTGGATATGGTGCCAGCCAAATGGGAGGAGTTTGTATTCCAATTCATACCAGTTGTTGCACTTACAGAGATCCATCGGGGCAAATAGTCATGGATATCCATGCCATTGGGCAACAGGCAAAAGTACTCCCTGAGGTAACCAAAGACATTACATCTTGGAGCAAACATTTGAGGGACACTCCGACATCTTGGCTACCTAATCTGAAATGGCCTACACAACCTTCTGTAGGAATTTCAGGAATTGGAATACCAATCTTAGGAACCTGCACGATGAGCCAGTGTTTCACGTGGTATTGTAAACAAACTGCCACCACATATCACAAATGGAAGAAAAATAAAATGAGATACAGGATTGAAACAGGTAAATGTTTTGAGACCACAACAAGGCTATAGCTGCAAAAGAACGAAAAGTTTAAAAGAAAGGGAGGACTTGATGCCTAGGCAATGAGATAATGCTTGAGCTACACAAAAAGCTGTAGCTGCGCAGAAAGAGGCGGCTACTTTGTAACAGGGTATGTGAATGAAGCACCTTTGAGAAATCAGCAAATTTAGCAGAACAAGCTAACTGCCAAAGCTAACCACTGGCCATCTGAGCAGACAATCCTATAGAGCATGCACAAGAAGCAAGCGTGGAGAGTTCAAGCCCGAGGAAGACTTATGAGCCTTCATCCAAAACAACCACCAGAGGCTGATGATGACCACCTTGTGCAGAAACCGTGCATGTGCTACAAGGGCTTGTATCATCATGTGATTAGAAAAAATGTTGCAATACAAAGGTGAGAAAACTATAATGTGCACAGGAAGGAAAAAACATAAAAAAGCTAGTACTGTGCAAAAAAATGGGCGTGATTTTGTGGTGGAACAATGCCCCTCACTGCCGGCACTGAATAAACAAATAACTGCTCCATAGGCCTTATACTATGGAGCACTGTTTCCTTGCCTAGTTTTCGGGCATCAGCACCATAATCAGGGACACAGAACAGCTTCTCCTCCCAGAGTTATCCCTATCCTCTGGACACCCCCATGTGTCTTCCTTCATGTTCACTGGGGAACCTCCCTGTTTGTGGCCATCCATTGCCACGCTCAGCAGGGAGGCAGTTTGGTTTGGACATGAGCTGCCACAGCCAGAGACACAGGGAACGGAGCCTAGAATACAAGAGGCTGGGCAGATTCTTTTTCTTCCAGAATGCAGGAAAGAGAGTCAGAAAAGCACAACATTCCATTGAAATCTGATCGCCCTGAGAAACTCAGCAACTGATGGTGTTGTGGTGCTACTGCCAATCCCTTCCATTAAAAATAATTAATTTCAGGAAGAAGCCACATCATCTGACAGAGACCAAGTGTTCCAGCAGTTGCTCCAGGTGCTGCTGCCATCAGCCCCTGCAGGAAGGAGCAGAGCCCCCAGTGCACGCAGGCTTTGGCACAGGAGCCCCCCGGGGGCACAGGTCTCTGGGGCAGGAGAGGGGCACCAGCGCTGCCAGGGCTTGGGGGGTGGCAGCTCTGCTTGGGCGGGGACTCTGCCACACCTGCTGATGCCAGCGCTGCCCGGGCCCCAGGGCTCAGAGCAGCATTCGCGCCCTGGCCCACCCGCTCCTTGTGCGTGTGGCACCTGCGGGTTTAGGATGGCCAGCAGCCGGCACGTGTCCCAAGGAGGCCGTGCCAGCTTCCCTGGAAGGCCCCGTGCCCTTGCCAGCGCGGCTGCGTCGGCAGCCCTGGGGGCTCCTTCTGCTGCCCCGAGCCCGCAGAGCAGGGCAGCGTTTGCTGCTGCTCTGAGCCCTTGCTAAAGATCCTGTCGGGCTGTCTTAGACACTTGGGGCCAGGGATTCCTTCCAACCTGGGCCTCTTGGGGTGGGCTGGGGGCGGCCCCAGGGTGGAAGTCAGTTTGTGCGATGGCTTTTTGTGACACGGTGCAGCACGGTCACCGTGGCATGGAATGGAACCCGGTGTCCAAGGGCCCTTTGTGACATGTGGTAACATGGGAGCTGGAAGTGACAAGAGCACGCCACTGTGCTCGGAGCAGGCGATGGGATAGGACGGGACAGAGCGGTGCTGTGAGGAGCCCCCGCACAGCGCGCTCGTTCGTGTCCTACCCGGAGCTTTTCCGAGGTTTTCCTCCTACAGGTGACCTCGTGGCAAGACTGCAGGTCTTGGTGGCCTGTGGCCTTCCCGAGGCTTCTCTTTTGCAGGTGTCTGCGAGCCAGACTGAGGGACTTGGTGACTCAGAACTTTTCTGAGGCATCTCCCCTCTTTCTGGCCTGTGCACTCGAGGCAAGACCCTGGGACTTAGGGACCAAAACCGTTTACGAGGCATCTCCCTTCATTCTGGCAGGAGCCCTTGAGACCAAAGTGCAGGGCTTGCTGTCCTGCAGTCTTCCTGAGGTTTCTCTGTCTCAGGTGCCTTCAAGGCACAACTAAAGGACTTACTGATTCATAACTTTCAAAAGGCATCTCTTTAAGGTGCTTTAAAGAGACTCTGCCATGGCCGGCAGATTTCTCAGCCTGTTTAAAGTCTTCAGAGGGAAAAAAAAGAAAGGACCTGGAATTGCCCCAGCACAACAGCGTGAAGAGCCCAAGCACTTCCAGCCACTGCTGGATGGTGAGCGGCAAAGCTGGGCTGCAGGGCTGATGGCGGTAGTCAGCTTGGCCCCATCCCATCCCATCCCATCCCGTCCCATCCCATCCCATCCCATCCCATCCCATCCCATCCCATCCCATCCCATCCCATGCCCTGGGGACATGCCCATGGACACGACGGAAGAGGGGCCGGGCAGACACCCCGCAGTGGCCGTGCTCCATCCCCCTAGGGCATCCCGGGGCTCTCCCTGCCTGGGCAGCGCAGGGCTGGGCTGTGTTCTCCGGCCTCTCCCGCAGCCCCTCAGCTCTGGCTGCGCTCGCTCTTTGCCAGATGCAGCCCTGCAGCGCACACAGGAGCAGCAATCCAGACGTGGCCGCTTCCGCAAAACCCTGAAGGTACCTGCAGCCATCCCCACCTGGGCTGGGCCTGCTGCCCCTGCTCAGCCGAGCACCATGCCTGCAGCATGCCATGGAGCATCCCTGCTTCCCTGTCCTTTGTTCTCCTGCAGATGTTCCGCAAGTTCCTGTGTGTTCGACGTAGAAAGAGCGGCACTGCAGCAGCTGAGGGCCCAGCCCAGCCTGACTTGGGGCTGAGCGAGCTCCAGGCAGAGCCTGATGTCAGCCCAGATTTGGCTGAGCGCTCACAAGACTGCGACACTTCAGTGACTGAAATCTGGGTGAAGGCTCTTCTCACATCAATGACCGACGATGTGGCTGTCACAAACACTGACCATGGAGAGACTCAGGGCATCGCAAATGCTGACACCAAACCAGATTCAGCTGAGTGCTCAGAAGACTCTGAGGCTGCAATGAACGAGCAAAGGGCAAAGGCTGACATGGCAGTGACTGAGGACGTGGCCATCATAAACGCCAACACTGTTGGAGAGTCTCGGGGCATAACAAATGCTGACACCAAACCGAATTCAGCTGAGTGCTCAGAAGACTCTGAGGCTGCAATGAACGAGCAAAGGGCAAAGGCTGAGATGGCAGTGACTGAGGACGTGGCCATCACAACCGCCAACACTGTTGGAGAGACTCGGGGCATCGCAAATGCTGACACCAAACCAGATTCAGCTGAGTGCTCAGAAGACTCTGAGGCTGCAATGAATTCCAGTGATCACAGGGCAAAGACTGACATGGCAGTGACTGAGGACGTGGCCATCACAACAGCCAACACTGAGGAGACTCAGGCCATCACAAATACTGACACCACGCCTGCTCCCACTGTGATTCATGCTCCCACTAAAGATTTTTTTGAGCAGAGTGCTGTTACTTCTCAGCAGCAGGTAAGCAGCCAGGGCTGGAGGCCTCCCAGGATCGTGTGTCCCCTCAGGCCTCGGTCACTGAGCCGCCTCAGCCTTTGAGGCCAGCACAGTGTGGTGGGAAGGGAAGCGCTTCTTGGGGGAAGCTGGTGAAATTGCACCCACTGGACAGTGCTCCAAGTCTTCGCCATGCCTCCTCCAGGTGCCAGCTAAGGTGAAGAACATCCACCAGAGTCTCATGTCCCATGTCACAGTGGATGCCGGGCTGCAAACTGACATTGTGAGCCTGGCTGAAGAACACCCAGCTGACGTGGTGCTGACCCTCCTGCGCTGTTCCCCAGCGTGTGACAGGTACGGGGCCCACGTGTCCGGAGAGCTCAGGGCTCAGCGGCCTTTAGGGCCCGTGGCCCTGCACAGCCTGTGCTGTGGGGTCTGCCAGACAGGCAGAGAGGTCCAGGAGCCTCGGGCCCCTGTGTTTCCTGAGCCTGCTGCCAATGCTCCCTCCCTGCCCCTCAGGGCACTGGGGCTCTGGCACCTGGGCCCCACAGCTGCACAGGGCATGGTACTGTGACTGAGACGCCCCTGACACAGAGCTCTGATCCCACAGAGCTGCTGCAATGATGTGGAGAACCATTGCCTCATCGGGACCAGCAATGGAGACCGTTCTGCCAACACTGCTCTGCGTGATGGAGGATTGGCCTGTGCACAGCGCATGCACCTCTGATGGGGACAACAAGGACGTGTTTGCCCTGGCTGTGAGTTTCTGGAACTGGCCTTTGCTTACCACCCAGCTGCCTCTCCAGCAGCTCTCAATCCTCTCCATGCCTCAGGCACTGGGCTGAAATCTGGGCTAGGGCCAGGCTCAGGGGGCACCAGGCCTGCACGCCCCCCTGCATCTGCCCTTGGGCCCTGCCCCATGGACACCTCGGCACTGAGCGCTGTCTTGGGCTGCTTCTTTTGCAGGCAACTCTGGTGATCTGGGTGATTGTGCCTGAGTGCCATGAAGCAATGAGCCTTTATTACTCCCGCATTTTTGTGGCTCTGCTCTTCCAAGTTGTCATCACCACACAGCAGTTGCCACCAGAGGAATTTGAAAACTTCTGGAGAGCATGCCAGGAGGAACACCGCCTTCCCAGCAAGCCCAACAGGTCCCAGTCCTCCTGTCCTTCCCAAGCCCTTGTGGCCAGCGCCAGTGCTGCCAGTGTGACCTGGGCTTTGCTCTGCACACAGGCTTGCAGTGCAGGCCACGAAGGCTCTGCTCTGCCGACTGTGGTGTGACAATGAGGTGGTGGCTATGGAGCGCAAGCGTGGCTGGGACACGCTGCTGTGTGCTCACACCCAGCACTATGCCGTGGGTCTGCTGGCCAGGTGAGACCCCCTCATCCCCACTGCCCCCAGCATTTGAGCCCTGTGCCCCACACAGTCCCTGTGGTCATGGGCCAGAGGGCCTCGTCACTGAGGGACGGCCAAGGAGAATGGAAAAGCCTGGGAGAGGAGGGTGCCCAGAAGGGGCTGCCTCACAAAGTGCTCACATCCCCTCCAGGGATGCTTGGGAAAGACCAGACCTCTGTGAGTCAGTCCTAGGAGAGGTTTAACCTCCCCAGGTCAGGGTCGTGGTGCCTTTTTTGCCCTTCCAGGGAGATGCGCCGTGTCTCTCTCTCCTTGCGTTCTGGGATTGCTCGCCGCCTGCTCGGGCTGCTCAGCAGGGAGGAGCCACACTGGGATCTGCCCTTCCTGGCATTCCTTGTGGAGGTGAGCCTCAAGGCCACCACTGCCTGGCTGAGCTGCCTCCCAGCTCTCTGCCCTCTCGTAGCCATAGCTGCCAGGACGGTGCCCCTGCCCTGTGCTGCTGCCTGGGCCCAGCCCTGTGCGGTTCCGGGCTCCTGCCGGCCGGCTCCCCGTCACTGCCCTGTGCCTTTCAGGTCCTCAAGTGCCTGGACTTGAGGGAATGTGCTGACAGCATACTGGAGATCATGTCAAGGTACCTGCAGAGGGAATGCAGGCAGAGGCGTCGCCTGGCGCTCAGAGGCCTCGTGGTGCTCAGCAAGGATCCCTCGATGGTGAGAAGGGGGCAGCGGCTGAAGCTGCGCTGGGCAAAGCAGCCCCTTGGGCTGGCAGGGCTTCAGGAGCTGAGGCAGCTGCTCCCAGCGCTCCTGCCTCACCTGCCCCCGTGCTTTGGGACAGGCCTTTGGCCTGTGGGCCCTGCAGCAGCAGGCTGGGCTCGCAGTGCCAGGGCGCTGCTGGCGCTGCAGCCGTCCATGGCTTCCCAGCACAGCCTTGTGTTGCACACAGGCCAGAAGAATGTGCAGTCTGTCTCCAAGCCTCCTGGAGCTGCTGGGTGATGCAGATGGAGAGGTGGTCAGCATGTCCCTCTCTGTGTTCACAAATATGCTCCATCACAAAGACATCCTGGTATCCAGCACCACTGCCCCAAAACTGGCTGAGCCACTCCTGCTGCTCTTTGACCACGTAAGGCTTTGTGTCCCCAGCCTCAGGCAATGGTTGCTGCCCAGAAACTTTGTGCTCTGTGGAGTTTTCAACTGTTCCAGTGGGCCTGCAGTAGTTGGTGCTGAGGTGTTTTTCCTTTCCTTCAGGACAACAGCCATGTGCAGCTGCTCTCCTTTGACCTCTTCTTCAAGATTATGGACTTTGTAGTAGACAAGGGAAAAAAGCCCCTGAAGTCAATTGTGAGCCAAAGCCTGCTCCCACTCTTCTTCCACTGCCATGATGAGAATCGGCGTGTGGCACAGGTGAGGACTTGAGGGCTGCAGGTGGCCCTCTGGGGAGGGGACTCAGCTGCCTCCTGCCCTGGTCAACTCCCGGACTACAGCCACCTCCAGGCCTTAGCACAGGGATGTGAGTCCTGTGCCCCGGCCTGTGGGGCCATCTCCGCGTCTCTGCTGCTCTCCAGGCTTCTCGGAAAACACTACACTGTGCAGCCGGGTTCCTGAAGAGGAGGGAACTCAAGCAGCTGGTGGAGGAGGAGAAACTCTTGATGTTTGCCGAGGTCCTGGTAAGGACGACCAAGAATGCCCAGGCTCAGCCTGGAGAAGGCCCTGAGCGCGGTGCTCAGCGTGCGGGGCTGGCAGCTGTGCCGCTGCCCGCTGCTGCACCCACAGGCCGCGCGGGCTCTTCTCCGGGCTCCTGCGGGCCCGAGCCGGGTGCCCACGGAGCCCCGGCCCGGAAGCGCTGCGGGGCGGCCCCGCGGCTCCCCGGGCAGCAGCCGGCGCTCTGCCCCCTCCGGAGCCCGGCGCCAGCGGCTGCTGGCCGCGCCTCAGGGCTGCGCGGGCAGGGGAGGCCGGGGCTGCGCGCAGCGAGCGCCCGGCCCGGGGGCTGAGCCCGCGCCAAGCCTCCCCTGCTGCCGCTCTCTGCAGCTGGCAGAGGACAGGAGCCGAGCGGCCGAGCACCTGCGCCGGGCCCTGCGCTACCTGGAGAGCCCACAGGAGCCCCTGCGAGAGGCGGCCATCCGGTTCATGGGTGAGCCCCGAGCCCGGGCTCCCTCCCCGCCCCGCCTGCAGCCCCAGCAGCGCCGGCCGGGCCCGGCGCCGTGGAGCCCCGCCCGGGCTCGGCGCTGCTGCCGCCCTCTGGCAGCCGTGCCCTGGGGCGGCAGCGTGCGGCAAGGGCCCGGGCTGAGCCCTGCCGGGCCAGCAGGGCGTGTGCCGTGACAGGCTCCGTGTTCACAGGGGTGGCCGGGGTGCTCCTGATGGGGCGCAAGGAAGAGCTCCAGCTCATCTGCGAGGGTGAGTGAGGGCAGCGAGCTGTCAGTGGCGTCTGGCAGGGAGAGCTGCTCTGCCTGGGCAGGGAGCTGCAATCCCTGTCCCGGCTGCGGCGGGCTTCTCTCCTTGTGTGGATGAGGGGTGGCGCGGGCAGAGCACACAGTGATTTCAGGGATGCGGGAGGGCGGATTCGTGGCCAGTTGATCCAGTTGACACCCCCTCTCTTGTGGCCATGGCAAGAGCTGGGCGGGATGGCTCTGGCCGGAAGGTCTCCTAGGATTCCCACTGATCCAGTCTCTGTTCCTCTCTCTTCCAGCCCTTCAAGCCCTGAGGAGAGATGACAGCCCTTCCCAGACAAACATAGTAGTTCAACAGATATTCAGTGAAAGAGCTGCAGAAGTGGCTCAGAAGAACCAGTGTTTGTTTAAGACCTCCAAATGCCATGGAAGATGAGAGTACCTTGAGACCAGAAGAGAGCAGCTGGAACTCCAGGCACAGCTGATGATTGGCACAGCTGAGCCTGTGGGAAACTCGCATGGCTTTGGATATGCTTATAGATAGCTCCTTCCCTCCAGCCCTCAGACCGTACCCATCCCTTCTTTTTCCCTCCACTCTCCCTTCCATTTGACAGCTCTTTCCCTCTAGCCCTTACATCCTGCTGATCCCCCTTTTTTCCCTGCCAGCTCATCCCTTTGCTTTGCCTTCCACTAATAAACAGTTTGGCTTCTTCACTTTGCCTGCATCTCTGTGGAGCTGAAGCGGCAAAATCCGGGGCCCTGGGACACACAGGCCCCTGCTGCCGTTCCCTCGCACGCCGTGCTTTGTGCACAGACACAGAGGAAGGAGGGCAGCTCAGGCTGGAAAGGTCCCTGTGCTGAAGGTGCAGTTCCACAGCACTGTGCAGTTCCAGGCCTTGCAGAGCACCGTGGAGCCCCTGGGTTTTGGAAGAGCCAAGCTGAGAATGCTCTGAGCCCAGCTGGGAGGGATTCCATGGCAAGCACCTGTGGCTATACAGGGCGACACGGCAAAAAGCACCACGACTCCATCAGAAGGACGTATAAGAGAGTTTATTAGAGTAACATATTGCTTTTATAGTTCTCCAAGATATTTACTTTTACTCAACAAATACATACGTTGCCCATTAGTCGTAAGTAAGAAGCAAAGTTCTTAATAGGTGGACAAGGAGCCACGACATTCTGTGAGCCAGTTGGAGTACGTATCTTTTAACTTTCTCTCCTTCATCACGTCGCCATGGTGACAACCTCGGTGTCTTCCTCAGGAGAGATATGGGGCTTTCCTTATCTTTAGGAAGCCTTTGCTGGCTCACAAGAACAGCACAGGATGCCTTTCCTACAAGCATCCACGGTCATTTCCTACAAGCATCCTACAGCATTCCAAGCAAAGGAGCTTGGAATGCTGGAAGTTTTCAAGAATAGCTTCCTGAAAGCACAGCAATGCTCCCTTCCTGCACAGGATCAGGAAGAGGGCAGAACCAGAGACCATCCGGGCTTAACAGGGAGCTTTGGGTGTGCCTAAGGGCAAGTGAAGCAGCAGCACGGTGCCCGAGACTCGGACACGCGACCGTGCCGGTGCCCGGAGCGCTGTCAGGCAGTGCCGGGATCCGGGGTGTGGTTCTGGTGCCCACAAGTGAGGAATGGCAGCGCCAGGCTCAGAGCCAGTCAGAAAGGCAACCAAGGGAGACCAGAGGGAGGGCACCCTTCCAGTCTCTCTTGGGCATGGCCGCAAAACAGCCCCTGCTGCTTCTTCCTCCGCCCGTGTTTGGGCTGTGCTGCTGGCAGAGCCAGCCAGGCTGTGCTCTGCGTCCCAAAGCCTGTTGGGAGCGGGCATGGAAAGCGCTGTGTGCACAGCAGAGAGTCCTGGAAGGTGCTGGCAAGAGCCTCTAACCTAAATATAGGCTCCTTCAGTTTAAGTATGTGGTTTCCTTTAGCAAGAAAGAGCTCCTCTGGCTCTGTCAGGGCTTGTTTTGCTCTCTTTGGACTATCTAATGCATGGACCAGGAACTTCAACCAATTCCAAGGTCTGCAGTGGTGGTAGGGATTGAGCAGTGGGAATGGTGGCAATGGAAGGAAAATTAGAATCCCGTGCCTTCTTTGATGTTGTCATGTTTGCTCAGCGGTTGCCAACATGAGGAGAATTCAAGTTTTCTTCTAAGCTTGGGCAATCACAGAATGCCAGAACACATTGCGTTGCATAAAGTATCATAAAGATCATTCAGTTCCCACCACCCTGCCATGGGCACAGGTGCTGTGCAGGCACAGCTGTCGCTAGAACTGGAAAAACACTTTTCCATGTTTACCTGTTCCTCTCCTGGATTTCAAGCTAACATGAAAAATTCAGCTGCTGACAGCTGAATTGTGTAGCTCACAGGACTTGGAGTCTCCTGTGGGCCATGGCATGTCCATTCAGCCTTTGTTAGCCCACCCAGACGGAGCTCAGCCCTGCGCAGCCCAGGCACAGGCAGCAGGCTGGTCCATTTCAGCATGCCAAAGTCTTGGTGCCTTCCTGTGCCCCCTGAAGCTCCTGAATCCATTCTTGAGTTCCCAGTTGGTGCTGTGCAGGACATGAGAACACAGGAATCGCCTGTTTGGCTCATTCTTGGCTTTGCTGCTCCTGCCTAAAATGATAGTTGTGAGTATATGCCAATGTAAAAGTTATAGCTGAACACCAGGGACTTGTTCTGGAGTGCTTAAAAGGAAACCCTTGTGTGACTGTTCAGACACTCTGAAATCCAGGGTGAAAATGACAGCTTTGGTGTTTAAGAATCCCAGAAATGTTGACCTGGGATTTTTCTGGCCAAGGATTTGAATGCTAAGGCAGCAAGCTGTTAAAAGTTGTTTTCATTGGCAACCCCTTTTAAATGGCATCAGCACACTTACAGGGGACAGGGTGTGGCCCTGGGGACAGTACTTGGCACTTAACGGCTTCAGATCTGAGAAAGAAATGTTTTGCCGGGCTTCACAGGGGAGTTCGGGTTTTCCCGGGGCTTTGATTGACTGGTCATTGCAGGTAGCTTTCACTAAATGCAAAAGCATGTAACAGCAGAACTTCTGGAGAAGGTGCCCTAGGGATAGGGAGAAAACCTTGGAAATGATCAGCAGGCTCTGGAAAACTTCAAGAAAAGAAAAATCAAAAGTAGATGTAGCCCGGTGACTTTTCAGGCACCACTCTTTGGGTCTGGAGGAAATATTTGCCTTGCATCAGCTACGACACAGACAGACATGCAGCAGCTGGAGCGCTGAACATCACAGACTGGGCTTGCACGTGGGCTTTGGCACAGGAGCCCCCCGGGGGCACAGGTCTCTGGGGCAGGAGAGGGGCACCAGCGCTGCCAGGGCTCGGGGGGTGGCAGCTCTGCTTGGGCGGGGACTCTGCCACACCTGCTGATGCCAGCGCTGCCCGGGCCCCAGGGCTCAGAGCAGCATTCGCGCCCTGGCCCACCCGCTCCTTGTGCGTGTGGCACCCGCGGGTTTAGGATGGCCAGCAGCCGGCACGTGTCCCAAGGAGGCCGTGCCAGCTTCCCTGGAAGGCCCTGTGCCCTTGCCAGCGCGGCAGCGTCGGCAGCCCTGGGGGCTCCTTCTGCTGCCCCGAGCCCGCAGAGCAGGGCAGCGTTTGCTGCTGCTCTGAGCCGCTCCTAAAGATCCTGTTGGGCTGTCTTAGACACTTGGGGCCAGGGATTCCTTCCAACCTGGGCCTCTTGGGGTGGGCTGGGGGCGGCCCCAGGGCGGAAGTCAGTTTGTGCGATGGCTTTTTGTGACACGGTGCAGCACGGTCACCGTGGCCTGGAATGGAACTCGGTGTCCAAGGGCCCTTTGTGACATGTGGTAACATGGGAGCTGGAAGTGACAAGAGCACGCCACTGTGCTCGGAGCAGGCGACGGGATAGGACGGGACAGAGCGGTGCTGTGAGGAGCCCCCGCACAGCGCGCTCGTTCGTGTCCTACCCGGAGCTTTTCCGAGGTTTTCCTCCTACAGGTGACCTCGTGGCAAGACTGCAGGTCTTGGTGGCCTGTGGCCTTCCCGAGGCTTCTCTTTTGCAGGTGTCTGCGAGCCAGACTGAGGGACTTGGTGACTCAGAACTTTTCTGAGGCATCTCCCCTCTTTCTGGCCTGTGCACTTGAGGCAAGACCCTGGGACTTAGGGACCAAAACTGTTTACGAGGCATCTCCTTTCATTCTGGCAGGAGCCCTTGAGACCAAAGTGCAGGGCTTGCTGTCCTGCAGTCTTCCTGAGGTTTCTCTGTCTCAGGTGCCTTCAAGGCACAACTAAAGGACTTACTGATTCATAACTTTCAAAAGGCATCTCTTTAAGGTGCTTTAAAGAGACTCTGCCATGGCCGGCAGATTTCTCAGCCTGTTTAAAGTCTTCAGAGGGAAAAAAAAGAAAGGACCTGGAATTGCCCCAGCACAACAGCGTGAAGAGCCCAAGCACTTCCAGCCACTGCAGGATGGTGAGCGGCAAAGCTGGGCTGCAGGGCTGATGGCGGTAGTCAGCTTGGCCCCATCCCATCCCATCCCATCCCATCCCATCCCATCCCATCCCATCCCATCCCCTGGGGACATGCCCACGGACAGGACTGAAGAGGGGCCGGGCAGACACCCGGCTGTGGCCGTGCTCCATCCCCCTGGGACGTCCCGGGGCTCTCCCTGCCTGGGGAGCGCAGGGCTGGGCTGTGTTCTCCAGCCTCTCCTGCAGCCCCTCAGCTCTGGCTGCGCTCGCTCTTTGCCAGATGCAGCCCTGCAGCGCACACAGGAGCAGGAACCCAGACGTGGCCGCTTCCGCAAAACCCTGAAGGTACCTGCAGCCATCCCCCCCTGGGCTGGGCCTGCTGCCCCTGCTCAGCCGAGCACCATGCCTGGAGCATGCCATGGAGCATCCCTGCTTCCCTGTCCTTTGTTCTCCTGCAGACGTTCCGGAAGTTCCTGTGCGTTCGACGTAGAAAGAGCGGCACTGCAGCAGCTGAGGGCCCAGCCCAGCCTGACTCGGGGCTCACTGAGCTCCAGGCAGAGCCTGATGTCAGCCCAGATTTGGCTGAGCGCTCAGAAGACCTTGACACCTCAGTGACTGAAATCTGGGTGAAGGCTCTTCTCACATCAATGACCGAGGATGTGGCTGTCACAAACACTGACCATGGAGAGACTCAGGGCATCGCAAATGCTGACAACAAACCAGATTCAGCTGAGTGCTCAGAAGACTCTGAGGCTGCAATGAATGAGCAAAGGGCAAAGGCTGACATGGCACTGACTGAGGACGTGGCCATCATAAACATCAACACTGTTGGAGAGACTCGGGGCATCACAAATGCTGACACCAAACCAGATTCAGCTGAGTGCTCAGAAGACTCTGAGGCTGCAATGAACGAGCAAAGGGCAAAGGCTGACATGGCAGTGACTGAGGACGTGGCCATCACAACCGCCAACACTGAGGAGACTCAGGCCATCACAAATACTGACACCACGCCTGCTCCCACTGTGATTCATGCTCCCACTAAAGATTTTTTTGAGCAGAGTGTTGTTACTTCTCAGCAGCAGGTAAGCAGCCAGGGCTGGAGGCCTCCCAGGATCGTGTGTCCCCTCAGGCCTCGGTCACTGAGCCGCCTCAGCCTTTGCGGCCAGCACAGTGTGGTGGGAAGGGAAGCACTTCTTGGGGGAAGCTGGTGAAATTGCACCCACTAGACAGTGCTCCAAGTCTTCGCCATGCCTCCTCCAGGTGCCAGCTAAGGTGAAGAACATCCACCAGAGTCTCATGTCCCATGTCACAGTGGATGCCAGGCTGCAAACTGACATTGTGAGGCTGGCTGAAGAACACCCTGCTGACGTAGTGCTGACCCTCCTGCGCTGTTCCCCAACGTGTGACAGGTACGGGGCCCACGTGTCTGTAGAGCTCAGGGCTCAGCGGCCTTTAGGGCCCGTGGCCCTGCACAGCCTGTGCTGTGGGGTCTGCCAGACAGGCAGAGAGGTCCAGGAGCCTCGGGCCCCTGTGTTTCCTGAGCCTGCTGCCAATGCTCCCTCCCTGCCCCTCAGGGCACTGGGGCTCTGGCACCTGGGCCCCCACAGCTGCACAGGGCATGGTACTGTGACTGAGACGCCCCTGACACAGAGCTCTGATCCCACAGAGCTGCTGCAATGATGTGGAGAGCCATTGCCTCATCAAGACCAACAATGGAGAAGGTGCTGGCAACACTGCTCTGCGTGATGGAGGATTGGCCTGTGCACAGCGCATGCACCTCTGATGGGGACAACAAGGACGTGTTTGCCCTGGCTGTGAGTTTCTGGAACTGGCCTTTGCTTACCACCCAGCTGCCTCTCCAGCAGCTCTCAATCCTCTCCATGCCTCAGGCACTGGGCTGAAATCTGGGCTAGGGCCAGGCTCAGGGGGCACCAGGCCTGCACGCCCCCCTGCATCTGCCCTCGGGCCCTGCCCCATGGACACCTCGGAACTGAGCGCTGTCTTGGGCTGCTTCTTTTGCAGGCAACTCTGGTGATCTGGGTGATTGTGCCTGAGTGCCATGAAGCAATGAGCCTTTATTACTCCCGCATTTTTGTGGCTCTGCTCTTCCAAGTTGTCATCACCACACAGCAGTTGCCACCAGAGGAATTTGAAAACTTCTGGAGAGCATGCCAGGAGGAACACCGCCTTCCCAGCAAGCCCAACAGGTCCCAGTCCTCCTGTCCTTCCCAAGCCCTTGTGGCCAGTGTCAGTGCTGCCAGTGTGACCTGAGCTTTGCTCTGCACACAGGCTTGCAGTGCAGGCCACGAAGGCTCTGCTCTGCCGACTGTGGTGCGACAATGTGGTGGTGGCTATGGAGCGCAAGCGTGGCTGGGACACGCTGCTGTGTGCTCACACCCAGCACTATGCCGTGGGTCTGCTGGCCAGGTGAGACCCCCTCATCCCCACTGCCCCCAGCATTTGAGCCCTGTGCCCCACACAGTCCCTGTGGTCATGGGCCAGAGGGCCTCGTCACTGAGGGACGGCCAAGGAGAATGGAAAAGCCTGGGAGAGGAGGGTGCCCAGAAGGGGCTGCCTCACAAAGTGCTCACATCCCCTCCAGGGATGCTTGGGAAAGACCAGACCTCTGTGAGTCAGTCCTAGGAGAGGTTTAACCTCCCCAGGTCAGGGTCGTGGTGCCTTTTTTGCCCTTCCAGGGAGATGCGCCGTGTCTCTCTCTCCTTGCGTTCTGGGATTGCTCGCCGCCTGCTCGGGCTGCTCAGCAGGGAGGAGCCACACTGGGATCTGCCCTTCCTGGCATTCCTTGTGGAGGTGAGCCTCAAGGCCACCACTGCCTGGCTGAGCTGCCTCCCAGCTCTCTGCCCTCTCGTAGCCATAGCTGCCAGGACGGTGCCCCTGCCCTGTGCTGCTGCCTGGGCCCAGCCCTGTGCGGTTCCGGGCTCCTGCCGGCCGGCTCCCCGTCACTGCCCTGTGCCTTTCAGGTCCTCAAGTGCCTGGACTTGAGGGAATGTGCTGACAGCATACTGGAGATCATGTCAAGGTACCTGCAGAGGGAATGCAGGCAGAGGCGTCGCCTGATGCTCAGAGGCCTCGTGGTGCTCAGCAAGGATCCCTTGATGGTGAGAAGGGGGCAGCGGCTGAAGCTGCGCTGGGCAAAGCAGCCCCTTGGGCTGGCAGGGCTGCAGGAGCTGGGGCAGCTGCTCCCAGCGCTCCTGCCTCACCTGCCCCCGTGCTTTGGGACAGGCCTTTGGCCTGTGGGCCCTGCAGCAGCAGGCTGGGCTTGCAGTGCCAGGGCGCTGCTGGCGCTGCAGCCGTCCATGGCTTCCCAGCACAGCCTTGTGCTCCACACAGGCCAGAAGAATGTGCAGTCTGTCTCCAAGCCCTCTGGAGCTGCTGGGTGATGCAGATGGAGAGGTGGTCAGCATGTCCCTCTCTGTGCTCACAAATGTACTCCAGCAAAAAGAGAACCTGGTATCCAGCACCACTGCCCCAAAGCTGGCTGAGGCACTCCTGCTGCTCTTTGACCACGTAAGGCTTTGTGTCCCCAGCCTCAGGCAATGGTTGCTGCCCAGAAACTTTGTGCTCTGTGGAGTTTTCGACTGTTCCAGTGGGCCTGCAGTAGTTGGTGCTGAGGTGTTTTTCCTTTCCTTCAGGACAACAGCCATGTGCAGCTGCTCTCCTTTGACCTCTTCTTCAAGATTATGGACTTTGTAGTAGACAAGGGAAAAAAGCCCCTGAAGTCAATTTTGAACCAAAGCCTGCTCCCACTCTTCTTCCACTGCCATGATGAGAATCGGCGTGTGGCACAGGTGAGGACTCGTGGGCTGCTGGTGGCCCCCTGGGGAGGGGACTCAGCTGCCTTGGCTCAGCCCCGTGCGGTTCTGAGCTCCTGCCAGCTGGGCACCTCTGTCACTGCTGTGTGCCTTTCAGCTCCTGGATTGCCTGGACTTGAGCGAATGCGGTGACAAAGCCCTGGAGATCATGACGCGGCACCTGCAGAGCGAGTCCAGGGAGATGCGTCGCGTGGCGCTCAGAGGCCTCGTGGTGCTCACCTCGATGGTGAGAAGGAGGCAGCAACTGAAGCTGTGCTGGCAGCGTGGGGCTGGGGCAAGCAGCCCCTTGGGCTTAGCTGGCCTTTGGGAGCCGTGGCAGCTGCTCCCGGCTCTCCAGGCTCGCTGTTCAGCTGCCTGAGTGCTTCGCGGCAGGCCTGAGGCCTCTGAGGCCTGCAGCAGCAGCAGCAGCAGCAGCAGCAGCGTGGGGTTGCCCGGCCTTGTTTTCCGCACAGAACGACAGAATGTACAGCCTGACTGACAGCCTTGGGAACCTGCTGTGGGATGCGGATGAAGACATCGTTGAGATGACCCTCGCTGTACTCAGCTCTCTGCTCCAGCACAAAGACGTGGCAATAGCCAGCCCCGTGGCCCTGCAGCTGGCTGAGGCGCTCGGGCAACTCTTTGACAATGTAAGGCTCTGTGCCCCCAGCCACGGGCACTTGCCTGCTGCCTTGGGCCTGTGCGCAGGGGGGCCTGGAGCAGCAGATGTGGAGGGCTTTTGCTTCCTTTCCCCCAGGACAACAGCCTTGTGCAGCTGCTCTCCATTCGCCTCTTCCAAGACGTGATGGAGCTGGTAGTGGCAAAGGGGGAAAAGCCCCTGAAGAAGCACGTGAGCAAGAGCCTGCTCCCACTCTTCTTCCACTGCCATGCTGAGAAGTGGCGCGTGGCACAGGTGAGGCCTCCTGGGCGCTGCTGTCGCCATGGCAGGGGGCTCAGCTGTCTCCCCACACCCTGGCACCTCAGGGGCTCCAGCCTCCTCCTGGCCTTGGCACGGAGAGGCGGCTGCCGTGCCCTGGGCTGCCGTGCCACCTCTGGCTCTCTGCTGCTCTGCAGGCCTCTCGGGAAACGCTGCTTTCCGCAGTGAGGTTCCTGAAGAGGAAGGATCTCAAGCGGCTGCTGAAGACGGATCAGATGTGGAGCTTTGCCGAGTGCTTGGTAAGGACAGCCTGCAGAAGCCGCCTGCCCACGGCGCCCAGTCCGTGGGGATGGACGGCAGCTGTGGCCCCTGGCCGGTGCTGCACGCAGGGGCACCGGCCTGCGCCCCCCCCGCCGCTGCCTTGCCTGGGCCGTGCGGGCTCTTCTGCAGGCTCCTCTGGGCCCGAGCGCGGTGCCGACGGAGCCCCGAGGCAGCCGGGCTCTGCTGCGGGGCGGCACCGCGGCTCACCGGGCTTTTGCCCCGTGCCGAGCCCGGCGCCGGCGGCTGCCGGCCGCGCCTCGGGGCTGTGTGGCCAGGGGGGAGCAGCGCCGGGCGTAGGGAGCAGCGCCCACATCAAGCCTTTCCCTCCGTGCCCTGCAGCTGGCAGAGGACAGGAGCCGAGCGGCCGAGCACCTGCGCCTGGCCCTGCCCTACCTGCAGAGCGCACAGGAGCCCCTGCGAGAGGCGGCCGTCAGGTTCATCGGTGAGCGCCCAGCCCGGCTCCCTCCCCGCCCCGCCGCAGCTCGGCCCCCGCCGCGCCTGCTGCCCCGGCAGCAGGATCCGGGGCGCGGGCAGCTGGAGCCCCGCCTGCCCTCGGCGCTGCTGCCGCCCTCTCGCAGCCGTGCCCTTGGGCGGCAGCAGCGCCTGGGGCCCGGGCTCAGCCCTGCCGGGCCGGGGCGGCGTGCGGCCTCGGGGCTGGCAGCGCCCGTGTGCGGCAGCCGTGCCTCTGAAGCCAGGACGCGCTCTGTGTTCCCAAGGGATCGCCGGGCGCTACGTGACAGGGCAGCAGCCGGAGTTCCGCATCATCTGCAGGGGTGAGTGAGGCCCGCCGGCTCTCCGCGGGGGGGGGGCTGCCATCGGCAGCTGCGTTCCCTGGCCCGGCCGCGGACGCCTCCGCTCCCTGCGCGCACCGAGGGCAGCCTGGCCAGAGCACAGACACCTTGCAGGGGCCTGCGGGACATTGGTGGCCGGCAGCTGCCAGCTCGCCCTCCTGGGCTCCTGCTTCCTGCCGGCCACGGCGAGAGCTGCCTGGGCCGCACGTGTCGGGAGGCTCTGCCCAGCTCCCCGCGCATCCAGCCTCTGACTGTGCCTCTGCTTCTGTCTCTTGCAGCCCTTCAGGACACCACGGATGACATCAGCCCTGCCATCTCATGCCTGGCCCTTCAAACTCTGTACATCCTTCTAGCTGTACAGAGCAGTCCCGCCTCCCGACTGCAGAACCTGCGAGATCAACTCCGCCGCCTCTGGAAGTCTCGGCCTCTCCTGGGTCGCCGTGGCTGGCTGGCCTGCTGCGGCACCCTGGAGAACTGAGCCGGGAGGCTGCCTCTGCTGGGGCCACCTGAGCCTGCAGGGAACACCTCTCCTGTGCAAGCACTTCCTTTCAGCCAGTAGGATAGTTAGGAACGTAGGAACAATAAATTGCTGTTGTCAGAGCCGGATGTCCAGGAGCTTGCTTTTGGTGCCCACACTGGGCAATGGGCAAGAGGGGGGAAAGGGTCTTGCTTGCTCTCAGCAAGTTGCCCACAAGTGGTGGGGAAGGGAAAGTGGCCAAAAGCCCCTTGGCCTTTGCTGCTCCTTCTGAAGGTTGTGCTTGCTGCATCAAGTCTTCTGGAGCTGGGGCAACAAGTGTGTTGCGTGTCCATCGAAGAGCAGCAAGCGGCAGGATGCGTCTGCTTCCAGCCCTTGTCTTGGCTCTTCCTTCCCAGTGCGGGCAGCATCCTCAGAGACACACAACAGCTTCTCTCATGCCAGAGTTGTGCCAGTCTTCTGCACTTCCCCAGCTCCCTGCCAGGTTCAGCAGGGAAAGTCCCTGCTCGTGCCAGTGCATTCCCTTGGCCAGAAGGCAGCCGGTTGTGTTTGGACATGAGCTGCTGGCCACAGCCAGACGGGCAGCAACCGCAGCTTTGGGCATCAGACGCTGGGCTGATGCTTTGATGCAGAAAGCAAGAAAAACAGTCAGAAGCGCACAAGGAAACTTGACAGTCTCTCTTGTAACAATGTAATTGTCCCATGGAAGTCAACAGTGGATGGTGTTTTTGTGCTGCAGATCTTCACCTCCAAGCAACAATCATTCCAGGAAGGGGCAACAGCTTCTGCCTTCTGACAGATACCAGGTGGGGCCAGCAACTGCTGCAGGGGCTCCTGCCAACAGCCACGTGCAGAAAAGATCCCACAGACACCAAGGCACGCTGGCTTTGGCTGTCCTCCGGCAGAGAAGTGCCCCGGGGCCACAGGTCTCTGTGGCAGGAGACAGGCAGCAGCATTGGCAGGCCTCGGCGGGTAGCAAGTCTCCTTTGGCAGGGACTCTTCCACACCTGCTGTCAGCGCTGCCCAGGGGACAGAGCAGCATTGCAGCATTCATGCTCTAGGCCACACATCTCGTGTCTGTGTTGTTGTGGTGTGCGTTCAGCTTAATTTGTGTTGTCCCCTCCATTTGTATTACTTCTCCCCAGTTTATAATGTTTTCCCCAGTTTGTAATCCCAAGCCTATGTTGATGGTTCAGCCCTGGTTTCCCCCCTCTTCCTGAGTTGGTTCCCTCCCGTTCTGGGCAAGCTGCCAAGCCCTTGTCCCCACACCGGTTTCCTTGATAACTCCCCCACTTGTTACATTTACCTCTCCTCCCAGGCCCTGTCCATCTCCCGAAACCCTGCCCACTCTTCCAGAAACTTCTCCCTTTCCCTGAGGGTGATTGGACAGGAACCCCGGGCCCCTCCCCAGTCCGTGTCTCATTGGTTTTAATCTATGTCAGTCAAATGTCACCCCACTCTTTACTTCTCCCCTATTGGTTAATGTAATGTATCAATGTCTGTGTCCACCCCCTTTATATATTGGTGTTCTTCGTTCCTCTTGGTCTTCCCTCGTGAACTACCCCAGGGACAATAAAACCGCTGGACTGCATTCACGTGTGGCGACCCTCTTTTCTCACAGCTTCTTCCGCTCTTCGCCGCTCCCCGCACCGCTGCTACCTCCTGTCGAAGGCGCTGCCCTGACGCCCCGGCGCATCAGGGTAGTGCCCCCCGCTGCTGGCTGCTGCTGAGCTCCCAGCTAGCCGGTGCCGCCTCCTCCCCACTGCTGGGGGAGTAGAGGAATTCGACACAGCAGCGCGGCATGTGTCACGCCCCTGCGTGTGTGCCGGCCACCCGCCAGCGGGCCTGGTCCCAAAGAGGCCGTGGCAGGTCCTGTGGAAGGCCCCGGTGCCCTTCCTGCTCGGCTCCTCTGGCAGCCGTGGGGGCTCATTCTGCTGGCCTGAGCAGGCAGAGCAGAGCAGAGGAGCAGCTGCTTCTTGTTTGGGCCCTTGCTAAAGTTCCTGCTGGGCTGTGTCTTCAACACTTGGGGGAAAGTCTTCTCTGCAAGCTGGGGCAGTTTGGGTGGTGTGGACGTGTCCCCAGGGCACGTGGAGGTGTGTCCTAGGGCTCTCTGTGACACAGTGCACCCTGGTCAGCGCGGGATTGTGAGGGACAGAGTGGACAAGGCTGACCCTTTGTGACACGGCGTGACATAGGTGCTGGCAGCGCCAGGGCCACGCCACAGTGCTCGGTGCACGCGACGGGACAGGACGGGACAGAGCAGTGCTGTGAGGAGCCCCCACACAGCCAACTCGTTCCTTGCTGACCCGGAGCTTTTCCGAGGCGTTCGCTGTGCAGGTGACCTCGAGGCCAGACTGCGGGACTCGGTGACGCGGAGCAATTCCCAAGCGTCTGCCGTCCCTGCGGCCGGGGCCCTCGAGGACGGACTGCGGGACTTGCAGTCCCGTTTCTTTTCTTAGACTTCTCCCTTGCTGCCGCCCTTGAGGACAGACTGCAGGACTTACTGTCCTGTAGCCTTCCCGAGGCTTCTCTGTTGCAGGTGCCTTCAAGGCACAGCTGCAGCACTTGCTCATCTGCAGCCTTTCCGAGGCCTCTCTGCTGCAGCAAGCACTCCTACCTCCAAGGAGTGACATGGAGCAGACACCCCCCAGCGTGCCCATGCCGGCCTGGGTGGAGGAGGAAGAGGCTGCAGCTACCTCAGCCCAGCAGCCTGAAGAACTGCAGCAGTTCCAGCTGCTGCAGGAGGGTGAGTGTCAGAGCTGGGCCATAGGGCTGCTGCCTGCAGCCACCTTGGCCCCATCTTATCCCATGCCATGCCATGCCATGCCATGCCATGCCATCCCTGTGGATATGCCCATGGATAGGACAGGAGCTGGGCTGGAGCAGCTGGCAGCCGAGCTCCGTCCCCCGGGGCATCCCGAGGCTCTCCCTGCCTGGGCAGCGCAGGGCTGGCCTGTGCTCTCTGGCCTCTCCTGCAGCCCCTCAGCTCTGGCTGCGCTCGCTCTTTGCCAGGTGCAGCCAAGGGCCGGACACAAGAACAGGAAGCCGCCCGTGGCCGCTTCCGCAGAACAGCGCAGGTACCTGCGGCCATCCCCACCTGGGCTGGGCGTGCTGTCACTGCTCAGCCAAGCACCAGGCTTGGAGCACTCCATGCATTCTCCCTCTCTTGCTGCCCTTCTCCCGCAGACCGTCTGTGAATTCATCACGAGCCTTTGGCAGGAAGAGACCGCCGGTGTGGCCACTGGCGTCTTGGCAAACTTTCAGCTCCTCAATGCCGAGACCGGTGCTGCCATGCTGGATTTGCTTGTGGAGAAGGGTGTCTCCAATCCACAGCAAGTAAGCAGCCTGGGGCAAGGGCTCGATGGCCCCAGCAGTGGTGTGGCGCCTCAAGCCTCGTCTGCTGGGCTCCCTCAGCCTTTGAGGCCCGGCCCAATGTGCACGGAAGGGAAGCACTTCTCAGGGCAAGCTGGCGAGGTTGCTGCTCCGGCAGCTCTCCAAGTCTCCCCGCGCCTTCTGCAGGTGCCCGCCATGGTGAGGTACATCCACGGGTGGCTGGCGGCCAATGAGCCTGCTGGGCACAGGCTGGACAAGGCCCTTCTGGAGCTGACCAAGGAATACCCCTCTGATGTGCTGATCACCCTCCTGCGCTGGGCCCCATCGTGTGACAGGTAGGGCAGCCTCACGTGCCTCGAGGGCTTAGGCTTCAGCGGCCCGTCACCCTGCAGAGCCTGTCCCCGCTGACGGCCAGACAGGCGGAGAGTTCCAGGATCCTCTGGCTCCTCTCTTTTCCAGCCCTGGCCCGTCAGCTCCTGCGCCTGGTGCCGTGCTCCCTCCCTGCCCCTCAGGGCCTGCCCCCACGTGGGCTGGCTGGCCTCTGCCAGCGAGGGGCAGTGGGCAGAGGCAGGGCTGAGGGCCAGCGCGGGCCCCTGCAGCTGCCCAGGCCACGGTGCTGTGGCCGAGACCCCCCTGACACGCAGCTCTGACCCCACAGAGCTGCCGCGGCCATGTGGGGGACCATCATGTCCTCGAGCAGGACTGCGGAGCCGGCGCTGCAGCTGCTCCTCGATGTGCTGAGCGCCTGGCCCGTGGACCACACGTACACCTCCGATGGGGACGACACGGGAGTCTTTGCCCTGGCTGTGAGTTTCTGGAGCCGGCCTTTGCCAGCCCCCAGGCCACCTCTGGAGCAGCCAGCTCTCTGTCCTCCCCCCCAGCTGCATCTCCCTGCCTCAGGCACTGGGCTGACACCTGGCTTAGGGGCAGGCTTCAGGGGCACCAGGCCGGCCGCTTTCCCCGTGTCTCCCCTGGCCTCTCCCTCGCACGCTCGGGCCCTGCCACGCGGATGTCTCGGCACTGAGCCTTGTCTCTGGAGGTTTCCTCTCTTGCAGGCAACCACGGCGCTGTGGAAAATCTTCAACGTGGCCTGGCGCTCACCTGTCGTGCTGGAGTATTTCCCCAATCTCTTCCTGCGTCTGCTCTTCCAAGCTTACATCAGCACGCAGGACATGCCAGAAGAGGTTGAGACCTTCTGGAAGGCATGCCAGGAGCAACACGGCCTCGCCGCCAACCCCAACAGGTGCTCCATCCCAGTCCTCCCAGTCTCCCCGCCCCTCCCGTGCCCCACCTGGGCAGGAGCCAGGGCTCCCAGCGTGACCTGGACTTTGCTCTGCACACAGCTTTGCACTGCAGACCCTGAAGGCCCTGCTCTGCCAAATGCGGTATGAGCACGTGGTGGTGTCGATGGAACGCAACCGTGCCTGGGACACGCTGCTCTGTGCCGACACCCACCACTATGCCGTGGGTCTGCTGGCCAGGTGAGACCTCCTTCTCCCCACCGCCCCTCTCCTCTGTGCCCGGAACACCCCACGCAGTGCCCGTGGTCACAGGCGGCAGGGCCTTGTCGCCAAGGGAGGGATGAGCAGGCTGGAAAAGCCTGGCAGAGGAGGGTGCCCGGGAACAGCCGCCTGCCAAAGCGCCCACGGGGTGCTCAGGAGAAGACCGCACCTCTGTCAGTCAGCCCTGGGAGAGCTTTGCCCACCGGGCTCGGGGGCAATGGTGCCTTTTTCTGCCCGCCAGGGAGATGCGCCGTGTCTCCCTCATCTGGTGTTGCGGCATGGCAACCTGCCTCTTTGACCTACTCAGCGAAGACATCTCAGACTGGGAACTGCCCGCCCTGACGTTCCTCGTGGAGGTGAGCCCCATGGCCAGCGCTGCCTCGCCGAGCAGCCTCCCGCCCCTGTGCCCTCTCGTAGCCGCAGCTGCCTGCGAGGGCGGCCGTGCCCCGTGCTGCTGCCTTGGCTCAGCCCCGTGCGGTTCTGAGCTCCTGCCAGCTGGGCACCTCTGTCACTGCTGTGTGCCTTTCAGCTCCTGGATTGCCTGGACTTGAGCGAATGCGGTGACAAAGCCCTGGAGATCATGACGCGGCACCTGCAGAGCGAGTCCAGGGAGATGCGTCGCGTGGCGCTCAGAGGCCTCGTGGTGCTCACCTCGATGGTGAGAAGGAGGCAGCAGCTGAAGCTGTGCTGGCAGCGTGGGGCTGGGGCAAGCAGCCCCTTGGGCTTAGCTGGCCTTTGGGAGCCGTGGCAGCTGCTCCCGGCTCTCCAGGCTCGCTGTTCAGCTGCCTGAGTGCTTCGCGGCAGGCCTGAGGCCTCTGAGGCCTGCAGCAGCAGCAGCAGCAGCGTGGGGTTGCCCGGCCTTGTTTTCCGCACAGAACGACAGAATGTACAGCCTGACTGACAGCCTTGGGAACCTGCTGTGGGATGCGGATGAAGACATCGTTGAGATGACCCTCGCTGTACTCAGCTCTCTGCTCCAGCACAAAGACGTGGCAATAGCCAGCCCCGTGGCCCTGCAGCTGGCTGAGGCGCTGGGGCAACTCTTTGACAATGTAAGGCTCTGTGCCCCCAGCCACGGGCACTTGCCTGCTGCCTTGGGCCTGTGCGCAGGGGGGCCTGGAGCAGCAGATGTGGAGGGCTTTTGCTTCCTTTCCCCCAGGACAACAGCCTTGTGCAGCTGCTCTCCATTCGCCTCTTCCAAGACGTGATGGAGCTGGTAGTGGCAAAGGGGGAAAAGCCCCTGAAGAAGCACGTGAGCAAGAGCCTGCTCCCACTCTTCTTCCACTGCCATGCCGAGAAGTGGCGCGTGGCACAGGTGAGGCCTCCTGGGCGCTGCTGTCGCCATGGCAGGGGGCTCAGCTGTCTCCCCACACCCTGGCACCTCAGGGGCTCCAGCCTCCTCCTGGCCTTGGCACGGAGAGGCGGCTGCCGTGCCCTGGGCTGCGCTGCCACCTCTGGCTCTCTGCTGCTCTGCAGGCCTCTCGGGAAACGCTGCTTTCCGCAGTGAGGTTCCTGAAGAGGAAGGATCTCAAGCGGCTGCTGAAGACGGATCAGATGTGGAGCTTTGCCGAGTGCTTGGTAAGGACAGCCTGCAGAAGCCGCCTGCCCACGGCGCCCAATCCGTGGGGATGGACGGCAGCTGTGGCCCCTGGCCGGTGCTGCACGCAGGGGCACCGGCCTGCGCCCCCCCCCGCCGCTGCCTTGCCTGGGCCGTGCGGGCTCTTCTGCAGGCTCCTCTGGGCCCGAGCGCGGTGCCGACGGAGCCCCGAGGCAGCCGGGCTCTGCCGCGGGGCGGCACCGCGGCTCGCCGGGCTTTTGCCCCGTGCCGAGCCCGGCGCCGGCGGCTGCCGGCCGCGCCTCGGGGCTGTGTGGCCAGGGGGGGAGCAGCGCCGGGCGTGGGGAGCAGGGCCCACATCAAGCCTTTCCCTCCGTGCCTGCAGCTGGCAGAGGACAGGAGCCGAGCGGCCGAGCACCTGCGCCTGGCCCTGCCCTACCTGCAGAGCGCACAGGAGCCCCTGCGAGAGGCGGCCGTCAGGTTCATCGGTGAGCGCCCAGCCCGGCTCCCTCCCCGCCCCGCCGCAGCGCGGCCCCTGCCCCGCCTGCTGCCCCAGCAGCAGGATCCGGGCGCGGGCAGCTGGAGCCCCGCCTGCCCTCGGCGCTGCTGCCGCCCTCTCGCAGCCGTGCCCTTGGGCGGCAGCAGCGCCTGGGGCCCGGGCTCAGCCCTGCCGGGCCGGGGCGGCGTGCGGCCTCGGGGCTGGCAGCGCCCGTGCGCGGCAGCCGTGCCTCTGAAGCCAGGACGCGCTCTGTGTTCCCAAGGGATCGCCGGGCGCTACGTGACAGGGCAGCAGCCGGAGTTCCGCATCATCTGCAGGGGTGAGTGAGGCCCGCCGGCTCTCCGCGGGGGGGGGCTGCCACCGGCAGCTGCGTTCCCTGGCCCGGCCACGGACGCCTCCGCTCCCTGCGCGCACCGAGGGCAGCCTGGCCAGAGCACAGACACCTTGCAGGGGCCTGCGGGACATTGGTGGCCGGCAGCTGCCAGCTCGCCCTCCTGGGCTCCTGCTTCCTGCCGGCCACGGCGAGAGCTGCCTGGGCCGCACGTGTCGGGAGGCTCTGCCCAGCTCCCCGCGCATCCAGCCTCTGACTGTGCCTCTGCTTCTGTCTCTTGCAGCCCTTCAGGACACCACGGATGACATCAGCCCTGCCATCTCATGCCTGGCCCTTCAAACTCTGTACATCCTTCTAGCTGTACAGAGCAGTCCCGCCTCCCGACTGCAGAACCTGCGAGATCAACTCCGCCGCCTCTGGAAGTCTCGGCCTTTCCTGGGTCGCCGTGGCTGGCTGGCCTGCTGCGGCACCCTGGAGAACTGAGCCGGGAGGCTGCCTCTGCTGGGGCCACCTGAGCCTGCAGGGAGCACCTCTCCTGTGCAAGCACTTCCTTTCAGCCAGTAGGATAGTTAGGAACGTAGGAACAATAAATTGCTGTTGTCAGAGCCGGATGTCCAGGAGCTTGCTTTTGGTGCCCACACTGGGCAATGGGCAAGAGGGGGAAAAGGGTCTTGCTTGCTCTCAGCAAGTTGCCCACAAGTGGTGGGGAAGGGAAAGTGGCCAAAAGCCCCTTGGCCTTTGCTGCTCCTTCTGAAGGTTGTGCTTGCTGCATCAAGTCTTCTGGAGCTGGGGCAACAAGTGTGTTGCGTGTCCATCGAAGAGCAGCAAGCGGCAGGATGCGTCTGCTTCCAGCCCTTGTCTTGGCTCTTCCTTCCCAGTGCGGGCAGCATCCTCAGAGACACACAACAGCTTCTCTCATGCCAGAGTTGTGCCAGTCTTCTGCACTTCCCCAGCTCCCTGCCAGGTTCAGCAGGGAAAGTCCCTGCTCGTGCCAGTGCATTCCCTTGGCCAGAAGGCAGCCGGTTGTGTTTGGACATGAGCTGCCGGCCACAGCCAGACGGGCAGCAACCGCAGCTTTGGGCATCAGACGCTGGGCTGACGCTTTGATGCAGAAAGCAAGAAAAACAGTCAGAAGCGCACAAGGAAACTTGACAGTCTCTCTTGTAACAATGTAATTGTCCCGTGGAAGTCAACAGTGGATGGTGTTTTTGTGCTGCAGATCTTCACCTCCAAGCAACAATCATTCCAGGAAGGGGCAACAGCTTCTGCCTTCTGACAGATACCAGGTGGGGCCAGCAACTGCTGCAGGGGCTCCTGCCAACAGCCACGTGCAGAAAAGATCCCACAGGCACCAAGGCACGCTGGCTTTGGCTGTCCTCCGGCAGAGAAGTGCCCCGGGGCCACAGGTCTCTGTGGCAGGAGACAGGCAGCAGCATTGGCAGGCCTCGGCGGGTAGCAAGTCTCCTTTGGCAGGGACTCTTCCACACCTGCTGTCAGCGCTGCCCAGGGGACAGAGCAGCATTGCAGCATTCATGCTCTGGGCCACACATCTCGTGTCTGTGTTGTTGTGGTGTGCGTTCAGCTTAATTTGTGTTGTCCCCTCCATTTGTATTACTTCTCCCCAGTTTATAATGTTTTCCCCAGTTTGTAATCCCAAGCCTATGTTGATGGTTCAGCCCTGGTTTCCCCCCTCTTCCTGAGTTGGTTCCCTCCCGTTCTGGGCAAGCTGCCAAGCCCTTGTCCTCACCCCGGTTTCCTTGATAACTCCCCCACTTGTTACATTTACCTCTCCTCCCAGGCCCTGTCCATCTCCCGAAACCCTGCCCACTCTTCCAGAAACTTCTCCCTTTCCCTGAGGGTGATTGGACAGGAACCCCGGGCCCCTCCCCAGTCCGTGTCTCATTGGTTTTAATCTATGTCAGTCAAATGTCACCCCACTCTTTACTTCTCCCCTATTGGTTAATGTAATGTATCAATGTCTGTGTCCACCCCCTTTATATATTGGTGTTTTTCGTTCCTCTTGGTCTTCCCTCGTGAACTACCCCAGGGACAATAAAACCGCTGGACTGCATTCACGTGTGGCGACCCTCTTTTCTCACAGCCTCTTCCGCTCTTCGCCGCTCCCCGCACCGCTGCTACCTCCTGTCGAAGGCGCTGCCCTGACGCCCCGGCGCATCGGGGTAGTGCCCCCCGCTGCTGGCTGCTGCTGAGCTCCCAGCTAGCCGGTGCCGCCTACTCCCCAATGCTGGGGGAGTAGAGGAATTCGACACAGCAGCGCGGCATGTGTCACGCCCCTGCGTGTGTGCCGGCCACCCGGCAGCGGGCCTGGTCCCAAAGAGGCCGTGGCAGGTCCTGTGGAAGGCCCCGGTGCCCTTCCTGCTCGGCTCCTCTGGCAGCCGTGGGGGCTCATTCTGCTGGCCTGAGCAGGCAGAGCAGAGCAGAGGAGCAGCTGCTTCTTGTTTGGGCCCTTGCTAAAGTTCCTGCTGGGCTGTGTCTTCAACACTTGGGGGAAAGTCTTCTCTGCCAGCTGGGGCAGTTTGGGTGGGGTGGGCGTGTCCCCAGGGCACGTGGAGGTGTGTCCTAGGGCTCTCTGTGACACAGTGCACCCTGGTCAGCGTGGGATTGTGAGGGACAGAGTGGACAAGGCTGACCCTTTGTGACACGGCGTGACATAGGTGCTGGCGGCGCCAGGGCCACGCCACAGTGCTCGGTGCACGCGACGGGACAGGACGGGACAGAGCAGTGCTGTGAGGAGCCCCCACACAGCCAACTCGTTCCTTGCTGACCCGGAGCTTTTCCGAGGCGTTCGCTGTGCAGGTGACCTCGAGGCCAGACTGCGGGACTCGGTGACGCGGAGCAATTCCCAAGCGTCTGCCGTCCCTGCGGCCGGGGCCCTCGAGGACGGACTGCGGGACTTGCAGTCCCGATTTCTTTTCTTAGACTTCTCCCTTGCTGCCGCCCTCGAGGACAGACTGCAGGACTTACTGTCCTGTAGCCTTCCCGAGGCTTCTCTGTTGCAGGTGCCTTCAAGGCACAGCTGCAGCACTTGCTCATCTGCAGCCTTTCCGAGGCCTCTCTGCTGCAGCAAGCACTCCTACCTCCAAGGAGTGACATGGAGCAGACACCCCCCAGCGTGCCCATGCCGGCCTGGGTGGAGGAGGAAGAGGCTGCAGCTACCTCAGCCCAGCAGCCTGAAGAACTGCAGCAGTTCCAGCTGCTGCAGGAGGGTGAGTGTCAGAGCTGGGCCATAGGGCTGCTGCCTGCAGCCACCTTGGCCCCATCTTATCCCATGCCATGCCATGCCATGCCATGCCAGGCCATGCCATGCCATCGCTGTGGATATGCCCATGGATAGGACAGGAGCTGGGCTGGAGCAGCTGGCAGCCGAGCTCCATCCCCCGGGGCATCCCGAGGCTCTCCCTGCCTGGGCAGCGCAGGGCTGGCCTGTGCTCTCTGGCCTCTCCTGCAGCCCCTCAGCTCTGGCTGCGCTCGCTCTTTGCCAGGTGCAGCCAAGGGCCGGACACAAGAACAGGAAGCCGCCCGTGGCCGCTTCCGCAGAACAGCGCAGGTACCTGCGGCCATCCCCACCTGGGCTTGGCGTGCTGTCACTGCTCAGCCAAGCACCAGGCTTGGAGCACTCCATGCATTCTCCCTCTCTTGCTGCCCTTCTCCCGCAGACCGTCTGTGAATTCATCACGAGCCTTTGGCAGGAAGAGACCGCCGGTGTGGCCACTGGCGTCTTGGCAAACTTTCAGCTCCTCAATGCCGAGACCGGTGCTGCCATGCTGGATTTGCTTGTGGAGAAGGGTGTCTCCAATCCACAGCAAGTAAGCAGCCTGGGGCAAGGGCTCGATGGCCCCAGCAGTGGTGTGGCGCCTCAAGCCCCGTCTGCTGGGCTCCCTCAGCCTTTGAGGCCCGGCCCAATGTGCACGGAAGGGAAGCACTTCTCAGGGCAAGCTGGCGAGGTTGCTGCTCCGGCAGCTCTCCAAGTCTCCCCGCGCCTTCTGCAGGTGCCCGCCATGGTGAGGTACATCCACGGGTGGCTGGCGGCCAATGAGCCTGCTGGGCACAGGCTGGACAAGGCCCTTCTGGAGCTGACCAAGGAATACCCCTCTGATGTGCTGATCACCCTCCTGCGCTGGGCCCCATCGTGTGACAGGTAGGGCAGCCTCACGTGCCTCGAGGGCTTAGGCTTCAGCGGCCCGTCACCCTGCAGAGCCTGTCCCCGCTGACGGCCAGACAGGCGGAGAGTTCCAGGATCCTCTGGCTCCTCTCTTTTCCAGCCCTGGCCCGTCAGCTCCTGCGCCTGGTGCCGTGCTCCCTCCCTGCCCCTCAGGGCCTGCCCCCACGTGGGCTGGCTGGCCTCTGCCAGCGAGGGGCAGTGGGCAGAGGCAGGGCTGAGGGCCAGCGCGGGCCCCTGCAGCTGCCCAGGCCACGGTGCTGTGGCCGAGACCCCCCTGACACGCAGCTCTGACCCCACAGAGCTGCCGCGGCCATGTGGGGGACCATCATGTCCTCGAGCAGGACTGCGGAGCCGGCGCTGCAGCTGCTCCTCGATGTGCTGAGCGCCTGGCCCGTGGACCACACGTACACCTCCGATGGGGACGACACGGGAGTCTTTGCCCTGGCTGTGAGTTTCTGGAGCCGGCCTTTGCCAGCCCCCAGGCCACCTCTGGAGCAGCCAGCTCTCTGTCCTCCCCCCCAGCTGCATCTCCCTGCCTCAGGCACTGGGCTGACACCTGGCTTAGGGGCAGGCTTCAGGGGCACCAGGCCGGCCGCTTTCCCCGTGTCTCCCCTGGCCTCTCCCTCGCACGCTCGGGCCCTGCCACGCGGATGTCTCGGCACTGAGCCTTGTCTCTGGAGGTTTCCTCTCTTGCAGGCAACCACGGCGCTGTGGAAAATCTTCAACGTGGCCTGGCGCTCACCTGTCGTGCTGGAGTATTTCCCCAATCTCTTCCTGCGTCTGCTCTTCCAAGCTTACATCAGCACGCAGGACATGCCAGAAGAGGTTGAGACCTTCTGGAAGGCATGCCAGGAGCAACACGGCCTCGCCGCCAACCCCAACAGGTGCTCCATCCCAGTCCTCCCAGTCTCCCCGCCCCTCCCGTGCCCCTCCTGGGCAGGAGCCAGGGCTCCCAGCGTGACCTGGCCTTTGCTCTGCACACAGCTTTGCACTGCAGACCCTGAAGGCCCTGCTCTGCCAAATGCGGTATGAGCACGTGGTGGTGTCGATGGAACGCAACCGTGCCTGGGACACGCTGCTCTGTGCCGACACCCACCACTATGCCGTGGGTCTGCTGGCCAGGTGAGACCTCCTTCTCCCCACCGCCCCTCTCCTCTGTGCCCGGAACACCCCACGCAGTGCCCGTGGTCACGGGCGGCAGGGCCTTGTCGCCAAGGGAGGGATGAGCAGGCTGGAAAAGCCTGGCAGAGGAGGGTGCCCGGGAACAGCCGCCTGCCAAAGCGCCCACGGGGTGCTCGGGAGAAGACCGCACCTCTGTCAGTCAGCCCTGGGAGAGCTTTGCCCACCGGGCTCGGGGGCAATGGTGCCTTTTTCTGCCCGCCAGGGAGATGCGCCGTGTCTCCCTCATCTGGTGTTGCGGCATGGCAACCTGCCTCTTTGACCTACTCAGCGAAGACATCTCAGACTGGGAACTGCCCGCCCTGACGTTCCTCGTGGAGGTGAGCCCCATGGCCAGCGCTGCCTCGCCGAGCAGCCTCCCGCCCCTGTGCCCTCTCGTAGCCGCAGCTGCCTGCGAGGGCGGCCGTGCCCCGTGCTGCTGCCTTGGCTCAGCCCCGTGCGGTTCTGAGCTCCTGCCAGCTGGGCACCTCTGTCACTGCTGTGTGCCTTTCAGCTCCTGGATTGCCTGGACTTGAGCGAATGCGGTGACAAAGCCCTGGAGATCATGACGCGGCACCTGCAGAGCGAGTCCAGGGAGATGCGTCGCGTGGCGCTCAGAGGCCTCGTGGCGCTCACCTCGATGGTGAGAAGGAGGCAGCAGCTGAAGCTGTGCTGGCAGCGTGGGGCTGGGGCAAGCAGCCCCTTGGGCTTAGCTGGCCTTTGGGAGCCGTGGCAGCTGCTCCCAGCTCTCCAGGCTCGCTGTTCAGCTGCCTGAGTGCTTCGCGGCAGGCCTGAGGCTTCTGAGGCCTGCAGCAGCAGCAGCAGCAGCAGCAGCAGCGTGGGGTTGCCCGGCCTTGTTTTCCGCACAGAACGACAGAATGTACAGCCTGACTGACAGCCTTGGGAACCTGCTGTGGGATGCGGATGAAGACATCGTTGAGATGACCCTCGCTGTACTCAGCTCTCTGCTCCAGCACAAAGACGTGGCAATAGCCAGCCCCGTGGCCCTGCAGCTGGCTGAGGCACTCGGGCAACTCTTTGACAATGTAAGGCTCTGTGCCCCCAGCCACGGGCACTTGCCTGCTGCCTTGGGCCTGTGCGCAGGGGGGCCTGGAGCAGCAGATGTGGAGGGCTTTTGCTTCCTTTCCCCCAGGACAACAGCCTTGTGCAGCTGCTCTCCATTCGCCTCTTCCAAGACGTGATGGAGCTGGTAGTGGCAAAGGGGGAAAAGCCCCTGAAGAAGCACGTGAGCAAGAGCCTGCTCCCACTCTTCTTCCACTGCCATGCCGAGAAGTGGCGCGTGGCACAGGTGAGGCCTCCTGGGCGCTGCTGTCGCCATGGCAGGGGGCTCAGCTGTCTCCCCACACCCTGGCACCTCAGGGGCTCCAGCCTCCTCCTGGCCTTGGCACGGAGAGGCGGCTGCCGTGCCCTGGGCTGCCGTGCCACCTCTGGCTCTCTGCTGCTCTGCAGGCCTCTCGGGAAACGCTGCTTTCCGCAGTGAGGTTCCTGAAGAGGAAGGATCTCAAGCGGCTGCTGAAGACGGATCAGATGTGGAGCTTTGCCGAGTGCTTGGTAAGGACAGCCTGCAGAAGCCGCCTGCCCACGGCGCCCAGTCCGTGGGGATGGACGGCAGCTGTGGCCCCTGGCCGGTGCTGCACGCAGGGGCACCGGCCTGCGCCCCCCCCGCCGCTGCCTTGCCTGGGCCGTGCGGGCTCTTCTGCAGGCTCCTCTGGGCCCGAGCGCGGTGCCGACGGAGCCCCGAGGCAGCCGGGCTCTGCCGCGGGGCGGCACCGCGGCTCGCCGGGCTTTTGCCCCGTGCCGAGCCCGGCGCCGGCGGCTGCCGGCCGCGCCTCGGGGCTGTGTGGCCAGGGGGGAGCAGCGCCGGGCGTAGGGAGCAGCGCCCACATCAAGCCTTTCCCTCCGTGCCCTGCAGCTGGCAGAGGACAGGAGCCGAGCGGCCGAGCACCTGCGCCTGGCCCTGCCCTACCTGCAGAGCGCACAGGAGCCCCTGCGAGAGGCGGCCGTCAGGTTCATCGGTGAGCGCCCAGCCCGGCTCCCTCCCCGCCCCGCCGCAGCTCGGCCCCCGCCCCGCCTGCTGCCCCCGGCAGCAGGATCCGGGCGCGGGCAGCTGGAGCCCCGCCTGCCCTCGGCGCTGCTGCCGCCCTCTCGGAGCCGTGCCCTTGGGCGGCAGCAGCGCCTGGGGCCCGGGCTCAGCCCTGCCGGGCCGGGGCGGCGTGCGGCCTCGGGGCTGGCAGCGCCCGTGCGCGGCAGCCGTGCCTCTGAAGCCAGGACGCGCTCTGTGTTCCCAAGGGATCGCCGGGCGCTACGTGACAGGGCAGCAGCCGGAGTTCCGCATCATTTGCAGGGGTGAGTGAGGCCCGCCGGCTCTCCGCGGCGGCTGCATTCCCTGGCGCGGCCGCGGACCCCTCCGCTCCCTGCGCGCACCGAGGGCAGCCTGGCCAGAGCACAGACACCTTGCAGGGGCCTGCGGGACATTGGTGGCCAGGAGCTGCCAGCTCGCCCTCCTGGGCTCCTGCTTCCTGCCGGCCACGGCGAGAGCTGCCTGGGCCGCACGTGTCGGGAGGCTCTGCCCAGCTCCCCGCGCATCCAGCCTTTGACTGTGCCTCTGCTTCTGTCTCTTGCAGCCCTTCAGGACACCACGGATGACATCAGCCCTGCCATCTCATGCCTGGCCCTTCAAACTCTGTACATCCTTCTAGCTGTACAGAGCAGTCCCGCCTCCCGACTGCAGAACCTGCGAGATCAACTCCGCCGCCTCTGGAAGTCTCGGCCTTCCCTGGGTCGCCGTGGCTGGCTGGCCTGCTGCGGCACCCTGGAGAACTGAGCCGGGAGGCTGCCTCTGCTGGGGCCACCTGAGCCTGCAGGGAACACCTCTCCTGTGCAAGCACTTCCTTTCAGCCAGTAGGATAGTTAGGAACGTAGGAACAATAAATTGCTGTTGTCAGAGCCGGATGTCCAGGAGCTTGCTTTTGGTGCCCACACTGGGCAATGGGCAAGAGGGGGAAAAGGGTCTTGCTTGCTCTCAGCAAGTTGCCCACAAGTGGTGGGGAAGGGAAAGTGGCCAAAAGCCCCTTGGCCTTTGCTGCTCCTTCTGAAGGTTGTGCTTGCTGCATCAAGTCTTCTGGAGCTGGGGCAACAAGTGTGTTGCGTGTCCATCGAAGAGCAGCAAGCGGCAGGATGCGTCTGCTTCCAGCCCTTGTCTTGGCTCTTCCTTCCCAGTGCGGGCAGCATCCTCAGAGACACACAACAGCTTCTCTCATGCCAGAGTTGTGCCAGTCTTCTGCACTTCCCCAGCTCCCTGCCAGGTTCAGCAGGGAAAGTCCCTGCTCGTGCCAGTGCATTCCCTTGGCCAGAAGGCAGCCGGTTGTGTTTGGACATGAGCTGCCGGCCACAGCCAGACGGGCAGCAACCGCAGCTTTGGGCATCAGACGCTGGGCTGACGCTTTGATGCAGAAAGCAAGAAAAACAGTCAGAAGCGCACAAGGAAACTTGACAGTCTCTCTTGTAACAATGTAATTGTCCCGTGGAAGTCAACAGTGGATGGTGTTTTTGTGCTGCAGATCTTCACCTCCAAGCAACAATCATTCCAGGAAGGGGCTACAGCTTCTGCCTTCTGATAGATACCAGGTGGGGCCAGCAATTGCTGCAGGGGCTCCTGCCAACAGCCACCTGCAGAAAAGATCCCACAGACACCAAGGCACGCTGGCTTTGGCTGTCCTCCGGCAGAGAAGTGCCTCAGGGCCACAGGTCTCTGTGGCAGGAGACAGGCAGCAGCATTGGCAGGCCTCGGCGGGTAGCAAGTCTCCTTTGGCAGGGACTCTTCCACACCTGCTGTCAGCGCTGCCCAGGGGACAGAGCAGCATTGCAGCATGAGTGCTCTGGGCCACACATCCCGTGTCTGTGTCACGCCCCTGTGTGTGTGCCGGCCACCCGGCACCGGGCCTGGTCCCAAAGAGGCCACCCGGCAGCGGGCCTGGTCCCAAAGAGGCCGTGGCAGGTCCTGTGGAAGGCCCCGGTGCCCTTCCTGCTCGGCTCCTTTGGCAGCCGTGGGGGCTCATTCTGCTGGCCTGAGCAGGCAGAGCAGAGCAGAGGAGCAGCTGCTTCTTGTTTGGGCCCTTGCTAAAGTTCCTGCTGGGCTGTGTCTTCAACACTTGGGGGAAAGTCTTCTCTGCAAGCTGGGGCAGTTTGGGTGGGGTGGGCGTGTCCCCAGGGCACGTGGAGGTGTGTCCTAGGGCTCTCTGTGACACAGTGCACCCTGGTCAGCGTGGGATTGTGAGGGACAGAGTGGACAAGGCTGACCCTTTGTGACACGGCGTGACATAGGTGCTGGCGGCGCCAGGGCCACGCCACAGTGCTCGGTGCACGCGACGGGACAGGACGGGAGAGAGCAGTGCTGTGAGGAGCCCCCACACAGCCAACTCGTTCCTTGCTGACCCGGAGCTTTTCCGAGGCGTTCGCTGTGCAGGTGACCTCGAGGCCAGACTGCGGGACTCGGTGACGCGGAGCAATTCCCAAGCGTCTGCCGTCCCTGCGGCCGGGGCCCTCGAGGACGGACTGCGGGACTTGCAGTCCCGTTTCTTTTCTTAGACTTCTCCCTTGCTGCCGCCCTCGAGGACAGACTGCAGGACTTACTGTCCTGTAGCCTTCCCGAGGCTTCTCTGTTGCAGGTGCCTTCAAGGCACAGCTGCAGCACTTGCTCATCTGCAGCCTTTCCGAGGCCTCTCTGCTGCAGCAAGCACTCCTACCTCCAAGGAGTGACATGGAGCAGACACCCCCCAGCGTGCCCATGCCGGCCTGGGTGGAGGAGGAAGAGGCTGCAGCTACCTCAGCCCAGCAGCCTGAAGAACTGCAGCAGTTCCAGCTGCTGCAGGAGGGTGAGTGTCAGAGCTGGGCCATAGGGCTGCTGCCTGCAGCCACCTTGGCCCCATCTTATCCCATGCCATGCCATGCCATGCCATGCCATGCCATGCCATGCCCATGCCATGCCATGCCATGCCATCCCTGTGGATATGCCCATGGATAGGACAGGAGCTGGGCTGGAGCAGCTGGCAGCCGAGCTCCGTCCCCCGGGGCATCCCGAGGCTCTCCCTGCCTGGGCAGCGCAGGGCTGGCCTGTGCTCTCTGGCCTCTCCTGCAGCCCCTCAGCTCTGGCTGCGCTCGCTCTTTGCCAGGTGCAGCCAAGGGCCGGACACAAGAACAGGAAGCCGCCCGTGGCCGCTTCCGCAGAACAGCGCAGGTACCTGCGGCCATCCCCACCTGGGCTGGGCGTGCTGTCACTGCTCAGCCAAGCACCAGGCTTGGAGCACTCCATGCATTCTCCCTCTCTTGCTGCCCTTCTCCCGCAGACCGTCTGTGAATTCATCACGAGCCTTTGGCAGGAAGAGACCGCCGGTGTGGCCACTGGCGTCTTGGCAAACTTTCAGCTCCTCAATGCCGAGACCGGTGCTGCCATGCTGGATTTGCTTGTGGAGAAGGGTGTCTCCAATCCACAGCAAGTAAGCAGCCTGGGGCAAGGGCTCGATGGCCCCAGCAGTGGTGTGGCGCCTCAAGCCCCGTCTGCTGGGCTCCCTCAGCCTTTGAGGCCCGGCCCAATGTGCACGGAAGGGAAGCACTTCTCAGGGCAAGCTGGCGAGGTTGCTGCTCCGGCAGCTCTCCAAGTCTCCCCGCGCCTTCTGCAGGTGCCCGCCATGGTGAGGTACATCCACGGGTGGCTCGCGGCCAATGAGCCTGCTGGGCACAGGCTGGACAAGGCCCTTCTGGAGCTGACCAAGGAATACCCCTCTGATGTGCTGATCACCCTCCTGCGCTGGGCCCCATCGTGTGACAGGTAGGGCAGCCTCACGTGCCTCGAGGGCTTAGGCTTCAGCGGCCTGTCACCCTGCAGAGCCTGTCCCCGCTGACGGCCAGACAGGCGGAGAGTTCCAGGATCCTCTGGCTCCTCTCTTTTCCAGCCCTGGCCCGTCAGCTCCTGCGCCTGGTGCCGTGCTCCCTCCCTGCCCCTCAGGGCCTGCCCCCACGTGGGCTGGCTGGCCTCTGCCAGCGAGGGGCAGTGGGCAGAGGCAGGGCTGAGGGCCAGCGCGGGCCCCTGCAGCTGCCCAGGCCACGGTGCTGTGGCCGAGACCCCCCTGACACGCAGCTCTGACCCCACAGAGCTGCCGCGGCCATGTGGGGGACCATCATGTCCTCGAGCAGGACTGCGGAGCCGGCGCTGCAGCTGCTCCTCGATGTGCTGAGCGCTTGGCCCGTGGACCACACGTACACCTCCGATGGGGACGACACGGGAGTCTTTGCCCTGGCTGTGAGTTTCTGGAGCCGGCCTTTGCCAGCCCCCAGGCCACCTCTGGAGCAGCCAGCTCTCTGTCCTCCCCCCCAGCTGCATCTCCCTGCCTCAGGCACTGGGCTGACACCTGGCTTAGGGGCAGGCTTCAGGGGCACCAGGCCGGCCGCTTTCCCCGTGTCTCCCCTGGCCTCTCCCTCGCACGCTCGGGCCCTGCCACGCGGATGTCTCGGCACTGAGCCTTGTCTCTGGAGGTTTCCTCTCTTGCAGGCAACCACGGCGCTGTGGAAAATCTTCAACGTGGCCTGGCGCTCACCTGTCGTGCTGGAGTATTTCCCCAATCTCTTCCTGCGTCTGCTCTTCCAAGCTTACATCAGCACGCAGGACATGCCAGAAGAGGTTGAGACCTTCTGGAAGGCATGCCAGGAGCAACACGGCCTCGCCGCCAACCCCAACAGGTGCTCCGTCCCAGTCCTCCCAGTCTCCCCGCCCCTCCCGTGCCCCCAGGGCAGGAGCCAGGGCTCCCAGCGTGACCTGGCCTTTGCTCTGCACACAGCTTTGCACTGCAGACCCTGAAGGCCCTGCTCTGCCAAATGCGGTATGAGCACGTGGTGGTGTCGATGGAACGCAACCGTGCCTGGGACACGCTGCTCTGTGCCGACACCCACCACTATGCCGTGGGTCTGCTGGCCAGGTGAGACCTCCTTCTCCCCACCGCCCCTCTCCTCTGTGCCCGGAACACCCCACGCAGTGCCCGTGGTCACGGGCGGCAGGGCCTTGTCGCCAAGGGAGGGATGAGCAGGCTGGAAAAGGCTGGCAGAGGAGGGTGCCCGGGAACAGCCGCCTGCCAAAGCGCCCACGGGGTGCTCGGGAGAAGACCGCACCTCTGTCAGTCAGCCCTGGGAGAGCTTTGCCCACCGGGCTCGGGGGCAATGGTGCCTTTTTCTGCCCGCCAGGGAGATGCGCCGTGTCTCCCTCATCTGGTGTTGCGGCATGGCAACCTGCCTCTTTGACCTACTCAGCGAAGACATCTCAGACTGGGAACTGCCCGCCCTGACGTTCCTCGTGGAGGTGAGCCCCATGGCCAGCGCTGCCTCGCCGAGCAGCCTCCCGCCCCTGTGCCCTCTCGTAGCCGCAGCTGCCTGCGAGGGCGGCCGTGCCCCGTGCTGCTGCCTTGGCTCAGCCCCGTGCGGTTCTGAGCTCCTGCCAGCTGGGCACCTCTGTCACTGCTGTGTGCCTTTCAGCTCCTGGATTGCCTGGACTTGAGCGAATGCGGTGACAAAGCCCTGGAGATCATGACGCGGCACCTGCAGAGCGAGTCCAGGGAGATGCGTCGCGTGGCGCTCAGAGGCCTCGTGGTGCTCACCTCGATGGTGAGAAGGAGGCAGCAGCTGAAGCTGTGCTGGCAGCGTGGGGCTGGGGCAAGCAGCCCCTTGGGCTTAGCTGGCCTTTGGGAGCCGTGGCAGCTGCTCCCAGCTCTCCAGGCTCGCTGTTCAGCTGCCTGAGTGCTTCGCGGCAGGCCTGAGGCTTCTGAGGCCTGCAGCAGCAGCAGCAGCAGCAGCGTGGGGTTGCCCGGCCTTGTTTTCCGCACAGAACGACAGAATGTACAGCCTGACTGACAGCCTTGGGAACCTGCTGTGGGATGCGGATGAAGACATCGTTGAGATGACCCTCGCTGTACTCAGCTCTCTGCTCCAGCACAAAGACGTGGCAATAGCCAGCCCCGTGGCCCTGCAGCTGGCTGAGGCGCTCGGACAACTCTTTGACAATGTAAGGCTCTGTGCCCCCAGCCACGGGCACTTGCCTGCTGCCTTGGGCCTGTGCGCAGGGGGGCCTGGAGCAGCAGATGTGGAGGGCTTTTGCTTCCTTTCCCCCAGGACAACAGCCTTGTGCAGCTGCTCTCCATTCGCCTCTTCCAAGACGTGATGGAGCTGGTAGTGGCAAAGGGGGAAAAGCCCCTGAAGAAGCACGTGAGCAAGAGCCTGCTCCCACTCTTCTTCCACTGCCATGCCGAGAAGTGGCGCGTGGCACAGGTGAGGCCTCCTGGGCGCTGCTGTCGCCATGGCAGGGGGCTCAGCTGTCTCCCCACACCCTGGCACCTCAGGGGCTCCAGCCTCCTCCTGGCCTTGGCACAGAGAGGCGGCTGCCGTGCCCTGGGCTGCCGTGCCACCTCTGGCTCTCTGCTGCTCTGCAGGCCTCTCGGGAAACGCTGCTTTCCGCAGTGAGGTTCCTGAAGAGGAAGGATCTCAAGCGGCTGCTGAAGACGGATCAGATGTGGAGCTTTGCCGAGTGCTTGGTAAGGACAGCCTGCAGAAGCCGCCTGCCCACGGCGCCCAGTCCGTGGGGATGGATGGCAGCTGTGGCCCCTGGCCGGTGCTGCACGCAGGGGCACCGGCCTGCGCCCCCCCCCGCCGCTGCCTTGCCTGGGCCGTGCGGGCTCTTCTGCAGGCTCCTCTGGCCCCGAGCGCGGTGCCGACGGAGCCCCGAGGCAGCCGGGCTCTGCCGCGGGGCGGCACCGCGGCTCGCCGGGCTTTTGCCCCGTGCCGAGCCCGGCGCCGGCGGCTGCCGGCCGCGCCTCGGGGCTGTGTGGCCAGGGGGGAGCAGCGCCGGGCGTAGGGAGCAGCGCCCACATCAAGCCTTTCCCTCTGTGCCCTGCAGCTGGCAGAGGACAGGAGCCGAGCGGCCGAGCACCTGCGCCTGGCCCTGCCCTACCTGCAGAGCGCACAGGAGCCCCTGCGAGAGGCGGCCGTCAGGTTCATCGGTGAGCGCCCAGCCCGGCTCCCTCCCCGCCCCGCCGCAGCTCGGCCCCCCGCCCCGCCTGCTGCCCCCGGCAGCAGGATCCGGGCGCGGGCAGCTGGAGCCCCGCCTGCCCTCGGCGCTGCTGCCGCCCTCTCGCAGCCGTGCCCTTGGGCGGCAGCAGCGCCTGGGGCCCGGGCTCAGCCCTGCCGGGCCGGGGCGGCGTGCGGCCTCGGGGCTGGCAGCGCCCGTGCGCGGCAGCCGTGCCTCTGAAGCCAGGACGCGCTCTGTGTTCCCAAGGGATCGCCGGGCGCTACGTGACAGGGCAGCAGCCGGAGTTCCGCATCATCTGCAGGGGTGAGTGAGGCCCGCCGGCTCTCCGCGGGGGGGGGCTGCCACCGGCAGCTGCGTTCCCTGGCCCGGCCGCGGACGCCTCCGCTCCCTGCGCGCACCGAGGGCAGCCTGGCCAGAGCACAGACACCTTGCATGGGCCTGCGGCACATTGTCGGCCAGCAGCTGCCAGCTCGCCCTCCTGGGCTCCTGCTTCCTGCCGGCCACGGCGAGAGCTGCCTGGGCCGCACGTGTCGGGAGGCTCTGCCCAGCTCCCCGCGCATCCAGCCTCTGACTGTGCCTCTGCTTCTGTCTCTTGCAGCCCTTCAGGACACCACGGATGACATCAGCCCTGCCATCTCATGCCTGGCCCTTCAAACTCTGTACATCCTTCTAGCTGTACAGAGCAGTCCCGCCTCCCGACTGCAGAACCTGCGAGATCAACTCCGCCGCCTCTGGAAGTCTCG